>NW_024412411.1:24284750-24298137 GCF_014898765.1 Herpailurus yagouaroundi | reverse complement strand
TTTTTTTTTCAACGTTTATTTATTTTTGGGACAGAGAGAGGCAGAGCATGAACGGGGGAGGGGCAGAGAGAGAGGGAGACACAGAATCGGAAACAGGCTCCAGGCTCTGAGCCATCAGCCCAGAGCCTGATGCGGGGCTCGAACTCACAGACCGAGAGATCGTGACCTGGCTGAAGTCGGACGCTTAACCGACTGCGCCACCCAGGCGCCCCTCTTTTATTTTTTTTAATGTTTATTTTTGACAGGGAGAGAGAGACAGCATGAGCAGGGGAGGGGCAGAGAGGGAGGGAGACACAGAATCCAAAGCAGGCTCCAGGCTCTGAGCTGTCAGCACAGAGCCCAACACGGGGCTCGAACTCACAGACTGTGAGATCATGACCTGAGCTGAAGTCGGACGTTCAACCAACCACCCAGGCGCCCCCAAATATTTTTAATTCTAACCTCACCTCTTCTTTCCATACATAAATATGGTCATTTGATATCTGCAAACTTGTTACTTCAAAGTCCAAGATAAAATTTTTGAGCTGTCTTCTGCAAAACCATCTCACTCCATAACATTGTCCACATCAGTACAATAGCACCACCAGTAACTCAGATGCTCAGATCAAAAACCCAATAGTCTTTCTTGAAACTTCTCTTTCCCTCAAACCTCCAACCCAATCAGTCATAAGGTCTGATAAATTCTGCCACCAAAATATATTCTAAATTATCCTTTTTCACATCTTCATGACTGTCATCCCAAGAGGAATCCCTACTGTTCTTACCTGAACAACTAACTGCAAGATGGCTGGTCTTCCTTGTCTTCCCCCTTGCTCTCTTATAGTAAATTTTCCCCAATCAGCCAAAGTGACATTTTAACAAGATCAATCCAACCATGTCACCATGAACTGAAAACGTTGTTGTTGTTTTTCCCCATTGCACTCAAAATGAAATCCAAATTTCTTACTGAGAGTTACAAAAGCCTATATAATATAGCTATTGCATAATTGTAAGACTTCTTCCCTACCACTCTCTCCCTTGCTTACTATTTTCCAGCCTCACCAATCTCCTTTCAGCTCCTCCAACATATCAAGCTTATCTCCACCTCAGGATCTTTACACTTGCCTTTTCCTCCCTTTAGACAAGACATCCCACCTGTTCCACCCATCACTGATCTCTCATTGCCTTGAACAATGGCTGTGGTAATATATGCGTACATCTTTTGATACTAACTTATTTACTGCCTTGCATTATTATTCCTCTCTTTTATGCAACACTTTTTTCATGCATTAATTTATTGAGCATTAACTATCACCAGACCTATGCTGGATCTAGAACAATCTAAATATCAATAAATATCAAAAAATAAATATCTTTAAAAAATCACTCACAACCTTATACCAGAAGAGAAAAATGCTCTGTTTTTTTAACCTTTTCCAATATGTTCATTCAGTGCTATAAATTTCCCCCTATACACTGCTTTCACTGCATTCCAGATAGGTTGTATTTTCATTTAGCTCAAAATATTTTTTAACTTCTCTGCAGATTTCCTTTTGACATGTGTATTATTTAGAAATGTGTTGTCTACTCTCCATATATTTTGGGATTTTCCCATTATCTTTCTGTTATGATTTAATTTAATTGCAGTCTAAGAGCAGATACTGTACAATTTTTACCCTTATAAATTTGTTAAAGTGTGTTTTATGGACCAGAATGTAGTCTATCTTGGTGAATGTTTTGTCTGAGATTGAGAGAAATTTAAATTCTACTGTTATTAGATAAAGTACTTTATAGATGCCCATTAGATCCAGTTAAAATATGGTATTATTGAGTTCAACTGTCTTTACTGATTTTCTACCTCCTGGATGTGTCCATTTCTTTTTTTTTTTTTTTAATGTTTATTTATTTTTTGAGAGAAAGAGAGACAGAGACAGAGCATGAGTGGGGGAGGGGCAGAGAGAGAGGGAGACACAGGATTGGAAGCAGGCTCCAGGCTCTAAGCTGTTAGCACAGAGCCCAACACAGGGCTTAAACTCATGAACCATGAGATCATGACGTGAGCCAAAGTCAGACAACTGACTGAGCCACGCAGTCACCCCTGGATGTGTCCATTTCTGCTAGTGGGATGTTGAAGTCTCCAACTATAATAGTGGATTGATCTATTTCTCTTTTCAGTTCTCAGTTTTTGCCTCATATATGTTGACACTGTTAATAGGTGCATACACATTAAGCATTGTTTTGTCTTCTTTGAGAATTGACCCCTTTATCATTGTTCAATGCTCTTTATCCCTGATGATTTCCTTTACTTTAAAGTCAGCTCTGTCAGAAGTTAATATAGCAATTGTTATCTTTTGATTAGTGTTATCATGGTATATATTTCTCCGTCTATATACTTTTAATCTATGCGTGTCTTTATATTTAAAGTGACTTTCTTGGGGCGCCTGGGTGGCGCAGTCGGTTAAGCGTCCGACTTCAGCCAGGTCACGATCTCGCGGTCCGTGAGTTCGAGCCCCGCGTCAGGCTCTGGGCTGATGGCTCAGAGCCTGGAGCCTGTTTCCGATTCTGTGTCTCCCTCTCTCTCTGCCCCTCCCCCGTTCATGCTCTGTCTCTCTCTGTCCCAAAAATAAATAAAAAACGTTGAAAAAATTAAAAAAAAAATAAAAAAATAAAGTGACTTTCTTGTAGACAACATAGGATAGGGTCTTATTTTTTTAATGCATTCTGACAATTCTCATCTTTTAACTGGTGCATGTAGACACTGATGTTTAGTGATTATTGAGGAGTGATGTCAGCATGATGGCAGGGTGAGTCATTCCTTTTTTCTCTTCCTTTCAGTTTACAACTGATTGGAAATCCCTAACTAAGCAAAAGTGCCTCTGCACTTTACACAAGAACACCTGGAATATTCTACACACCTGTGTATCCAAAGTGGGTTGATGGGGGGAACTAAGATGGTGGTATAGTAGAAGGACCATAGGCTTGCCTCATCCATGGAACATTGCTAGATAACTATGAAATCATTCTGAATATGCAAGAAATCAACCTGAGGACTGATAGAACAAACTACACAAGTAGAAGGAGAGAAGAGACCACATCAAGGAAGGTAGGAAGTGCAGAGATGCCCAGATTGCCCTTGTTGTGGAGGGGAGGGAGCCCTGGTTGTGGAGAAAGGGGAGAGAGAGCAGAGTGCACAGGGATACCCACAGGGAGAATACTTCCCAAAGTCAGCTGGCTGGGAAATTAGAGGGGATGATTTTTCAGGAATTTTTGCAACTAGTGGCACTCAAATACTGCAGTTTTGGAGGTTGCCAGGCTTGGTTGGGATAGAGACCTGAGGACATTGCCCTACTGCTGGAGAGGAGGCAGATAACCCCATGGCAGATTGCAATCTGAGGATCATCTAAGGTGCACAGGGAGAGACTGTTCATACTTTTTGGAGAGCATCCGTGAGAGGTGGCATTGCCTCTCCAAGGAAAGAAGAGCCACTGGATGCCATTTTCCTTCCCTCCTCTCAGCATAGGTGCAGAGACACCTGCTGCGGGAAGATAAATGGGACATTGGCTCTTTAGCCTGTTTTGCTCCAAATCCCATACACCTACACTCTGGTGTGACTGACCTTCAGGGTCAAACCTGCATCATGCCCAACATAGTGGGACTCTCTCTGAGAAGACCGGTGCAGCTCCCCACCACACCAGGTCCCTACAATTCGGACTTTCAAAACTCAGGGAGCTTGATGGAGATAGAGCCCAAAGTGCACTGCACTTGTCCAGGCAAGCAAGCAACCCAGAGGCAGACAACGTGAAAGCAGTTATCTGAAAAACACCTGGGATACACAAGGGGAAATTATTCACTCTTTTGGGAGTGCTTCTCTGAGATAAGCAAGCACTGAGTCCCTCTCCAGAGACAAAGTTTCTGACTGGTGCCACTTCCCAGGCCCTGACCCTCATCATAAGCCAACTTTAGTAAACAGCACAATACCAACACAGGCTGCCTAACCCTCTTACACCAAGTTCTGCCCTTCTGCACTTTGTTGGTACTGTTTCTCTCCAGCAAGCATGCCTAAGGACCAGTGCAGTAAGCCCCATTCCCGGAAGACCAGCACCAACCCCTCATATGTGCCACATCTACTGACCGTAGAGTTCTGCAAAGCTTCAGTTCTGGAAATAGCACCAAGTCTCATTTAACAAGCAGACCGGAGCACACCTAGTTAAAATTCACCACACTCTGGCCGAGACCCAAACATTCCTCTTGGCAAGCAAGGAGAACCTCTGCAAACAACTGACCTGAGGGAAAGAGCAGTCAAAACACAACAACAGAGTGCATGCAGCATACACCAGAGACACATCCTGGAATGCCATGGACAGTGTATGACCTCTTCTTAATAAAGACATTACTCTCAGGAGTAGGAAACATAAAAGGCTTTTCTAACACAGAGAAGAAGGTAGAGACCTGGACAAAATGCCAAGACACAGGACTTCATCCCAAAAGAAAGAACAAGAAAAGGTCATAGTCAGGAATCTAATTGAAACAGATATAAGTAACATGCCTGGTCCAGAATTTAAAGAAACAATCATAAGGATATTATCTGGACTTGAGGAAAGCAAGGAAGACATCAGGGAGACACTTTCCACAGAGATAAAAGAGATAAAAAATAATCAGGCCCAAATGAAAAATGTCATAACCAAGATTTGAAACCAACTGTATGTAATAACCAGAAGGATTGAAGAAGCAGAGGAATAAATAATATATACGGAATATAGAATTATATAAATTAATGAAGATGAAGAAAACAGAAATAAAAGTTTTGGATTATGAAAACAGACTTAGGGAACTTACTGACTCCATCAAATGTAATAGCATTCATATCATAAGCATCCCAGGAAAAGAAGACACAGAAAAGGAAGCAGAATGTTTATTTGAAGAAATTATAGCTGAAAATTTCCCTAATCTGGGGAAGGAAACAGACATCCAAATCCAGGAGGCACAGAGACCATCTATCAAAATCTACAAAAGCAGGCCAACATTAAGACATATTGTAATTAAATTTCCAAAATATAGTGATAAAGAAAAAATCCTAAAATCAGCAACACAAAAGAAGTCCCTAACTTACAAGGGAAGACCCATAAGATAGCTGCAGATCTCTCAAAAGAAACTTGGCAAGCCAGAAGGGAGTGGCATGATATATTCAAATTGCTGAATGGGAAAAATCTGCAACAAACAATACTCGATCTAATAAGGCTATAATTCAGAATCAAAGAGAGATAAAATGTTTCCCAGGCAAACAAAAACTACAGGAGTTTGTGACCACTAAACCAGCTCTGCAAGAAATATTAAAGGGGGACTCTTTCATTGGGAAGAAAAGACTAAAAGTGACAAAGACCAGAAAGAAACATAAAATCTCTAGAAACAATGAGAAAATGAGTAATAAAATTCACTAAATACATGTCTATCAATAACCACTCTGAATCCAAACAGACTAAATGTTCCAATCAAAAGACATAGCATGTCAGAATGCATAAAAAATAAGACCCTTCCATATGCTGCCTACAAGAGATTAATTTTAAACCTAAAACATCCTCAGATTGAAAGTGAGGGGATTAAGAAATATCTATCATGCAAATGGACATCAAAAGAAAGCCAGAGTAGTAATACTTATATCAGACAAACTAGATTTTAAACCAAAGATTGTAAAAAGAGATGAAGAGGGGCACTATATCATAATAAAGTGGACTATCCAACAAGAATATCTAACAATTGCTAATGTTTAACCCCCAGCTTGGAACATCCAAATATATAAAACAATTAATAACAAACATAAAGGGGGGCACCTGGGTGGCTCAGTTGTTTAAGTGTCTGCTCTTGGTTTCCACTCACGTCATGATCTCACAGTTTATGAGTTGGAGCCCTGCATCAGGCTCTGTGCTGATGGTGTGGAACCTGCTTGGAATTCTCTCTCTCCTCTCTGCCCCTCTTCTACTTATGTGCTATAAACAAACAAACAAACAAACAAACTTAAAAAAAACATATATAACAGACATAAAGGATATCATTGGTGATAATACAGTAATAGTAGTGGACTTTAACACCATACTTATATCAAGGACAGATCATCTAAGCAGAAAATCATCAAGGAAAAAATGGCTTTGAATAACACATTGGACCAGATGGATATAACAGATATATTCAGAACATTTCATCCTAAAGCAGCAGATACATATTCTTTTCAAGTGAACATGGGACATTCTCCAGAATAGATCACATACTAGGTCACAAATCAGGCCTCAACAAGTACATGAGGACTGAGATCATACCATGCATATTTTCAGTCCAAAACTCTATGAAACTTGAAGTCGACCACAAAAAATAATTTGGAAAGAACACGAATACATGGAGGTTAAACAACATGCTACTAAGCCATGAATGGGTCAACAAGGAAATCAAAGAAGGAATAAAAAAAAAGTATATGGAAACAAACAAAAATGAAAACAGAGAGGTCCAAAACCTTTGAGATCCAGCAAAAGAAGTCAAAGGAAGGAGGTATATAGCAATACAGGCCTATCTCCAGAAGCAAGAAAAGTCTCAAATACACATTACCTTACACCTTTAGGATCTGGGAAAAGAACAATAAACAAAGCCTAAAGCCAGCAGAAGAAAGGAAATAATAAAGATTAGACCAAAAATAAATGACACAGAAACTAAACACACACACACACACACACACACACACACACACACACACACAAAACCAGACTTTGCAAGTGAAACCAGGAGCTGGTTCTATGAAAAATTTAATAAAATTGATAAAACCTTAGCCAGACGTATCAAAAAGAAAAGAGAAAGGAACCAAATAAATAAAATCACAAATGAGAGAGGAGAAATTACAACCACCACCACAAAAATACACACAATATTTAGAGAATATTATAAAATCAGACATTCTGGAAGAAATCAAAAATTTCCTAGAATCATATAAACTACCAAAACTAAAACAGAAGAAATAGAAAACTTGAACAGATCATTAACCAGGAAAGAAATTGAATTAGTAATCAAAAATCTCCCTACAAAAGTCCAGGGCCAGATGACTGGAAATTCTACCAAACACTTAATGAAGAGTTTTCTTCATTCTATTCTTCTCTTCATTCTATTCTCCTCTTCATTCTATTCAGTTCTATTCTTCTCAAACTATTCAAAAATTTAGAAATGAAAAGAAAACTTCCAAAGATGTTCTATGAGGACAGCATTACCCTGATAGCAAAACCAGACAAAGACTCCACTAAGAAAGATAACTACAGGCCGATATCCCTAATGAACATATATGTAAAAATTCTCAACAAAAGTTGCAAATAGAATCCAACATGGAATTTAAAAAAATCACTCCCACAATCAACTGGGATTTATTCCTGAGTTGCAATACTGGTTCAATATTTGCAAATCAATCAGCTTCATACACCACATTAATAAGAGAAAGGATAAGAGGGACACCTGGATGCCTCAGTTGAATAAGCCTCCAATTCTTGATTTCAGCTGAGGTCATGATCTACAGTTCATGGGATTGAGCCCTGTGTCAGGCTCGGAGCAGGTTCCATGCTTGGGATTCTCTCTTCCTCTCTCTCTGCTACTCCCCCACTTCCACTCTAAATAAATAAATAAATAAAATACAGTCATTAAAAAAAAAAGAAAGGATAAGAACTGTATGATCCTCTCAATAGGTGCAGAAAAAGCATTTGACAAAATTCAACATCCATTAGTAATAAAAATCCTTTTAAAAAGTACGGACTGGGATGCCTGGGTGGCTCAGTCAGTTGGGTGTCCAACTTCAGCTCAGGTCATGATATTGCAGTTCACAAGTTCAAGCCCCGCATCAGGCCCTGTGCTGACAGTTCAGAGCCTGGAGCCTGTTTTGGATTCTGTGTCTCCCTCTCTCTCTGTCCCTCCCCTATTCTCTCTCTCTCTCTCTCTCTCTCTCTCTCAGAAATAAACAAAAATTTTAAAAAATGTCTTTTAAAAGTAGGGATAGAGGGAACATAAATGAATATCATAAAAGCCATATATAAAAATCCATAGTTACTATACTACTCAATGGGCAAAAACTGAGAGCTTTTCCTCTGCAGTCAGGAGGGAACAAGACAGGTATATCCACTGTCACCACTCATATTGAACATATAACTAGAAGTTCTAGCCTCAGCAATCAGACAATAAAAAGAAAAAGCAAGGAAGAAGTCAAACTTTCACTATTTGCTGATAACATTATACTCTATATGGAAAACCCAAGACACTCCACCAAAAAACTACTAGAACTGATAAACGAATTCACTAATGTCACAGCATACAAAATCAACATGCAGAAATCTGTATCATTTCTACACACAAATAATGACATGGCATAAATAGAAATTAAGGAATCATTCTCATTCACAATTGCACCAAAAAGAATAAGATACCTAACCAAAGATCTGTACTCCAAAAACTATAAAATATTTGTGAAAGAAACTAAATATGACACAAATGGAAAAACATTCCATGCTCATTGATTAGCAGAATAAATATTGGTAAAAATGTCTATACTACCCAAAGCAATATACACATTTAATGAAATTCTACCAAAATACCACCAGCACTTTTCACAGAGCTAGACCAAACAATCCTAACTTTGTATGAAACCACAAAAGATCCCAAATAGCCAACACAATCTTGAAAAACCAAAGCAAAGCTGGAGGCAAACACAATTCTGGAATTCAAGTTATATTACAAAGCTGTAGAGATCAAAACAGTGTGGTACTGACACAAAAATAGACACAGATCAATGAAAATGAACAGAAAATCCAGAAATGAACCCACAACTATATGGTCAACTAATCTTCAACAAACCAGGAAAGAATATCCAATGGGACAAAGATTGTATCTTCAACAAATGACATTGGGAAAACTGGAGAGTAACATGCAGATGAATGAAACTGCACCACTTTCCTACATCAAACACAAAAATTAATTCAAAAACGGTTTAAAGATCTAAACGTGAGACACAACACCATCAAAATCCTAGAGGAAGACATAGGCAGTAACCTCTTTGACATCGGCCATAGCAACTTCTTACTAGATATGTTCCCTGAGGCAAGAGAAACAAAAGCAAAAATGAACTACTGAGACTTAATCAAAATAAAAAGCTTTTGCCCAGCCAAGAAAACAATCAACACAGCTAAAAGGCAACCTGTGGAATGGTAGAAAATGTTTACAAATGATTTATCCAATAAAAGGTTAGTATACAAAATCTATGAAGAATTTAGCAAACTCATCATGCAAAAAAACAAATAATCCAGTTAAAAGTGGGCAGAAGAAATGAATAAACATTTTTCCAAAGAAGACATACAGATAGCCAACAGACACAGTAAAATATGTTTAATATCACTCATCATAGGAGAAATGCAACTCAAAACTATAATATCACGCTCACACCTGTCAGAATGACTAAAATTAAAAACACAGAAACCAACAGGTGTTGGTGAGGATGTGGAGAAAGAGGAACCCTCTTACACTTTTGGTGAGAATGCAAACTGATCCAGCCAGCCACTCTGGAAGGCAGTATGGAGTTTCCTCAAAAAGTTAAAACTAGAGCTACCCTATGACCCAGCAATTATAGTACTAGGTATTTACCCAAAGGATACAAAAATACTGATTCAAATGGACACATGCACCACAATATTTATAGCAGCCTTATCAACAATAGAAAAATTATATAAAGACCCCAAATGGCCATCATCAACTGAAAATGGACAAAAAAATGTGGTGTGTGTGTGTGTGTGTGTGTGTGTGTGTAATGGGATATTGCTCAGCCATAAGAAAGAAGAGTTCTATGACTTTTTTTTAAGTGAAAGCACCCTATCAGAGCTATCAGATTTGAGCAGACAGCCAAAGGGCAGAGTTTATGTAAAGAAATAATAGGTGAGTATTTTCCAAATGTGGGGAAGAAATTGGACATAAAATCCTATATACTATTACCTCAATGCAAATAATTTTCCTAGGCACATAATAATGAAACTGTCAAAAATAAATGGTCAAAAAAAAGATATTTAAAGCAACTGGGGAAGAGGGCAGGGGGAGGGAATGTAACCTAAAAACAAACTCCCATTATTCTATCAGTAGATTTCCAAGCAGAAACTCTACATGCCAGTAAACAGTGGAATGACATATTCAAAGGGTTGAAAGATGAAAAATGCCAGCCAAGAATATTTCATGTGGTAAATTTATCATTCAGATATGAAGGACAAATATAGTCTTTCCCAGACAATCAAAAGCTAAGGGAAGTGTACCTGGGTGGCTAAGTCAGTTAAGTGTCCAACTCTTGGTTTTGGCTCAGGTCATGATCTCACAGTTTATGAGATAGAGCCCCACATCAGGCTCTACAGTAACAGTGTGGAGCCTACTTAGGATTCTCTCTCTCCCTCATTGTCTGCCCCTCCCACACTCGTGAGCTCTCTCTCTCTCAAAATAAATAAACAAACATTTTTTAAAAAGGCTGAGAGAGATTACTACCGCAGGACCTACCTTACAAAAAATGCTAAAAGGAGTTCCTCAAGCTAAAACAAAACGATGCTAATTACTGCCATTAAAAACATACGAAAATACCTAACACTCAGATAAAAAATATTCAGATTAGAAAACTTTTAAGTCTATGCTTGGACAAGGTGTTAAAACCTTAATTATACAGGTTAAAGGAAAAGAGCATTAAAAATAACGACAGTTACACATCTTCCTCTACTCCTCTACTTATGATGAGGTTACATCCTGATAAACCCATCATAGGTTGAATTGTAAGTCAAAAGTGCATTTAATATACCTAACATACTGAATATCATAGCTTAGCCTAGCCTATCTGAGAACACTTATATTAGCCTGCCCTGGGCAAAACTATCTAACACAAAACCTATTTTATAATAAAGTGCTGAAAATCTCATGTAATTTATTGAATCCTGCAGTGAAAGTGAAAAAAGAGAATGGTTGTATGGGTTGAGAATTGTTGTACGTGTATGGGTTGTTTACCTTCATAATAACATGGTTGACTGGGAGCTGTAGCTTGCTGCCACTGCACAGCATCACAAGAGGATCACCCAAAATATTGCTGGCCTGGGAAAAGATCAAAAGTCAAAATTTGAAGTGCAGTTCCTATCAAATGCTTACAGTGTTCACACCATCCTAAGTCAAAATATCATAAGTCAAACCATCACAAGTTAGAGACTATCTGCACTATAATTTGTTAACAAATTCACAGCATAAATAGAAGTAAATTGTGACATCAAAATATAAAAGGGGGAGGAATAAAAAGGTGGAATCTTTATAGAAAAATGGAAATAATTGCTATCACCATAAAATGGAGTATTTTACCTATGAGATGTTTTATGTAGGCTTCATAGTAATCCAAAAGTAAAAATCTAGAGTAGAATCACAAAACATAACAGAGGCAGACAGAGCAAATCACCATGGAAAACCACAAACTTAAATGAAGGAAAAAGAAAAAATGGAGAGACAAAATAACCAGAAGTTAAAAGACAAGATGGCAGCAGCAAGTTCTTACATATCAACAATCTCTCTAAATGTAAATAGATTGATCTTACTAATAAAAAGGCAGAACGGCTGGCTGGATGGATTTAAAAAAAAAATCCAGGGTTCCTGGGTGCCTCAGATGGTTAAGCATCTAACTCTTGATTTTAGCTCAGGTCATGATCTCGAGGTCCTCAGATCAAGCCCCACATCAGCCTCTGTGCTAGGTGTGGAGCATGCTTAAGATTCTCTCTCTCCCTCTCTCTGTCTCTACTCCTCCCTGGCACACATACACAGGTACTCTCTATATCTCTCTTCCCCCCAAAATTCCAATCATATGCTGCCTACCAGAGTCTCATTTCAGCTTTAGAGAAATACATAAGCTCAAAGTAAAGGGATGGAAGGTATTCCATGCAAGTAGAAATCTAAAGAAAGCAGGAATTACCATACTTGCATCAGACAAAATAAACTTCAAGCTGAAGTGGTAATAAGAGACTAAGAAGGTTATTATATAATGATAAAAGGGTAAATACATCAAAAATATATAACAGTTGTAAATATATATGCATCCAACCTCAGAGCATTGAGATATTAAGCAAGTACTAAGAGGTTTAAAGGAGAAATATACAAAATACAATAGTAAAAAAAAAAAAGGAATACCCCACTGTAGCAATGGATAGACTATCCAAACAGAAAATCAACAAGGAACATTAGAAATGAACCATATTTGGGGAGAATGGGTGGCTCAGCGGGTTGAGTGTCCGACTTCTGCTTAGGTCATGATCTCATGGTTTGTGGGTTTGAGCCCTGCATTGGGCTCTGTGCTGACAGCTCAGAGCCTGGAGCCTGCTTTGGATTATGTGTCTCCCTCTCTCTCTGCCTCTTCCCTGCTCGTACTCTCTCTGTGTCTCTCAAAAATAAATAAACATTAAAAAAATGTTTCTTAAATGAACCATACTTTAGACTAAATGGAATATATAAATGTTGGAATTATATATAATATATAATGGTTTTATACATAATATATATTATAAGATATAATGTAATATAGTGGATTTATATATACATATAATTTTATATATGTACATATATATAAAATTCTGTCAAACAATAGCAGAATACATATTCTTCTCAAGTGCACAAGTAACATTCTCCAGGATAGATCATTTGGCAAGACAAAAAGCAAATCTTAGCAAATTTAATAAGATTGAAATCATAGCAACTATTTTTTCTGACTACAATGGTATTAAACTAGATATGAACGAGAAAAGCTGGAAAATCTACAGATATGTGGAAACTACATGACAAACTTCTGAACAACCAATGGATCAAAGAAGATATCAAAAGGGAAATAAAAAATTATCTCAAAACAAACGAAAAGGGAAAGACAACATATCAAAACTTAAGAGATAGGGTAGCATTTCCGAGAACAAAAGTTTATAGCAATAAATACATATATTAAGAAATCAGAAAGATCTCAAATAAACAACCTAACTTTACCTCTCAAAGAACTGGAAAAGGAACAAATTAAGCTCAAAAATAACAAAAAGAAGGAACTAACCAAGATTGAATAGAGAATAATAGAGATTGAATCAGAGATCAAAAACTTCCCAACACAGAAAACCCCAGGACCAGATGGCTTCACTGTGACTACTACCAAATGTTTAAAGGAGAATTAACACCAATCCTTCTCAAATTCTTCCAAAAAGATTGAGGAGTAAGAAACTCTTCCAAACTCATTCTACAAGGCCCGCATTATGCTGACACCAAAGCCAGACAAGGACACAACTATAAAACCATACACCAATATCACTGATGAATATAAATGCAAAAATTCTCAACAAAATGTCAGCACACTGAGCTCAAGAACACA
>NW_024412411.1:24243648-24284740 GCF_014898765.1 Herpailurus yagouaroundi | reverse complement strand
TGCAAAAATTCTCAACAAAATGTCAGCACACTGAGCTCAAGAACACAGTAATCGGACTATACATATAATCAAGTGAGACTTGTCTCTGGAATGCAAGGATGGTTTAACAAATGCAAATCAATAAATGTAATATGTCACATTAATAAAATAAAAATAAAAAGCACATGATCATCTCAATAGATAGCAGAAATACCATTTGACAAAATACAACATACTTTTATGATAAAAACCCTCAACAGATTGGGTAAAGAAGAAACATACCTCAATGTAATAAAAGTCATACACAACAAATCAACAGCTAACATTATACTCAATGGAGAAAAATTGAAAATTTTTCTTCTAAGATCAGGAAGAAGACAAGGATGCTCACTGTCACCACTCTAATAAAAGTTTGTGTGGAACCACAAGAGACCCTAACAGCCAAAACAATCCTGAGGAAAAACAACAAAGCCAGAGATAGCACACCAACTAATTTCAAACTACAATACAAATCTATAGCAACAAAAACAGTATGATACCGGAAAAAAAAAATTGATAAACTGAGAATAGAGAGCCCAGAATTAAAATCTCACATAAAGTTCAACTAATATTCAATGAGAGTCAATCATGCCAAATGGGGAAAAGATAGTCTCTTCAAGTGGTGCTCAGAAAACTAGATAAGCATATGCAGAACAATGAAAGTGGACCCCTATCTTACACTACTCATAAAAATTAACTCAAAATGGATCAAAGACTTAAACATAAGATTTGATATCATAAAACTCCTAGAGGAAAACACAACACAACAAAGATGTTCATCAATATTGGTCTTGGCAATGATTTTTTGGATAGGACGCCAAAAGTATAAACAACAAAAGCAAAAAACCAACAAATTAGACTAGATCAAACTTTAAAACTTTTGCACAGCAAAATTAACTTCAACAAAATTAAAAGACAACCTACAGAATGTGAGAAAATTTTTGCACACCACGTTACTGGATAAGGGGTCAATATCTAAAATATATAAAGAACTCACACAACTCCATTACAAACAATTCTATTTTAAAATGGTTGAAAGAAACAAATAGCCATTTTTCAAAAAAAAAGACATCCAAATGGCCAAAGGTACATGAAAGATGTTCAACATCACCAGGGAAATGCACATCAAAACCACAACAATATATCACCTTACATCTGTTAGAATGGCTGTCATGAAAATAGAACATAACAATTGTTGGAAAGTATGTGAAGAAAAGAAAATCTTTGTACACTGTTTTGGGGAGTGTAATTTGGGTCAACCTCTATGGAAATAAGGAGGTACCTCATAAAATTAAACAGATTTACCATATGATCCAACAATTCCATTTCTGGGCATATTCCCAAAGGGAATGAAAATAAGATATTGGAGAGATATATGTACTTCCATGTTTATGACAGCATTATTCTCAAAAGCTAAAATATAGAAACAACATAAGTGCCCAGTAGTAGATGAATGAATAGAATATTATACAGCCATGATAAAGAAAAACATCCTGCCATTTGTAACAACATGGTTGGACATTGAGCATATTCTGCTAAGTGAAATAAGTCAGATAGAGAAACACAAGTACATATGATATCACTTATAGTGTGAAATCTAAAAAAAACCAAAAACCCAAATTCATAAAAACATAGGGTAAAACTGTGGTTCTCAGTGGATGGAGCGTGGGGGATAGGACAGTTATTGTTTAAGGGTACAAACTTACACTCAGTACTAAATAAGCCCTAGAGATCTAATGCACAGAATAGTGAATATGGACAATATTGAATTATGTCACCAAACTTGATAAGAAGCTAGAATTTAATTATCTGATCACTAAACAGAAAGGATAATTATGTAATGCTATAGAGGTGCTAATTATCACTATAATGGCAATCATATAACAATACATAAATGTATCAAATTAATATGTTGAACATCTTAAAACAATGTGTAATGTCAAATATATTTTAATATTTTGTTTTATTTTTTTAACATTTATTCATTTTTGAAAGGCAGAGAGAGACAGAGCGCAAATGGGAGAGGGGCAGAGAGAGAGTGAGACACAGAAACAGAAGCAGGCTCCAGGCTCCAAGCTGTCAGCACAGAGCCCGACGCAGGGCTCCAACTCACAAGCTGTGAGATCATAACCTGAGCCGAAGTCGGCCACTTAACTGACTGAGCCACCCAAGCGGCCCAATTTTCATATTTTCTTTAAAAAACAAAGTGAGGGCGCCTGGGTGGCTCAGTCGGTTAAGCGTCCGACTTCAACTCAGGTCATGATCTCGCGGTCCGTGAGTTTGAGCCCCGCATCGGGCTCTGGGCTGATGGCTCAGAGCCTGGAGCCTGCTTCCGATTCTGTGTCTCCCTCCCTCTCTGCCCCTCCCCCGTTCATCCTCTGTCTCTCTCTATCTCAAAAATAAATAAATGTTAAAAAAATAAAAATAAAAAAATAAAAAACAAAGTGATTATTGATATAGTTAGATTTATATGTACCACATTTGTTACTGTTTTCTAATTGTTGCTCTTGTTCTTTATTCCTGTTTTTTGTCTTCCACGATTTTTCTGCCTTTTGTGGTTTTAATTGAGCATTATATATGGTTCCACTTTCTTTTCTTTCTTAACATATCTCAGCTTCTTTTTTTCACTTTTTTAGGGGTTGCCCAGGAGATCATAGTATATATTTACAGCTAATCCAAGTCCATTTTCAAATAACACTACAGCACTTCACAGGTCATGTGAATACCTTATAATATCAAAATAATCCTAATTCCTCCCTCCTGTCACTTGTATCTTTGTTGTCATTCATTTCACTGATAAATAAGTATACATATGATACATAGGATATATACATAGGCATACATAATCAAATACATTGTTGCTGTTATTATTATACACACTTTGATCTGTTACATCAATTATGAATAAGAAAAGCAAAAGTTTTTCCTTTACCTTTATTGCTTCTTCATTATTCTTCCTTTTATTTATGTAGATCCAAGTTTCTGACCTATCTTATTTTCCTTGTCACTAAAGAACTTCTTTCAACATTTCTTTTTTTTTTTTAATTTTTTTTTTCAACGTTTATTTATTTTTGGGACAGAGAGAGACAGAGCATGAACGGGGGAGAGGCAGAGAGAGAGGGAGACACAGAATTGGAAACAGGCTCCAGGCTCTGAGCCATCAGCCCAGAGCCTGACGCGGGGCTCGAACCCACGGACCGCGAGATCGTGACCTGGCTGAAGTCGGACGCTTAACTGACTGCGCCACCCAGGTGCCCCTTCTTTCAACGTTTCTTACACAGCAGTTCTACTGGCAATAAAGTCCCTCAATTTTTATTTGAGAAAGTATTATTCCTTCACTATTTTTTTTAAAGTGTCTTTACTTACTTTGCGGGGGCGACAGAGAGAATCCCAAGCAGGTTCCGTGCTGAGAGGATAGAGTCTGACATGGGTCTCTATCTCATGAACTATGAGATCATGACTTGCGCAGAAACCTAGAGTTGGACGCTTAAGTGACTGAGTCACCCAGGCACCACAATTTTTCCTTCACTCTTGAAGGTGATTTCATAGGGTACAGAATTCCAGGTTGGTGGTTATTTTCTCTCAACCCTTTAATCATTTCACTCCTCTCTTTTCTTGCTTGCATGGTATCTGAGAGATGTTGGATGTGACTCTTTGTCACCTTTGTCACCTCTATAGGCTTGGAGGTTTCTATTGTGATATCCTCAAGCACAGAGATTCTTTCCTCAGCGGTCCTCAATCTGCTAATTAGCCTCTCAAAGGCATTCATTTCTGTTACAGTATTTTTGATATGTAGCATTTCTTTTTTGTTTTTCCTTAGGATTTCCATGTCTCCGCTCACATTTGCCCATCTATTCTTGCACATGGTCTACTTTATCCATTAGAGCCCTTATTAATAATAGTTGTTTTAAAGTCCCAGTCTGATAATTCTAATTTCCTTGCCACTTCTGGTTTTGATGCTTGGTCTGCTCTGTCTCTTCGAATTGCGTTTTTTGCCTTTTGGCATGTCTTATAATTTTTCCTCTGTAGTTGAACATGATGTATGGAGCAAAAGGAAATGTTGTAAATAGGATTTTCATAAAGTGTAAGCTGATTAGGTCTCACGATTAGTGAGCCTATTATGCCTTTACACCGTGAACTTCACAGGTGTTTTTAGGTTGTTTCCCCCATCTACTTTACATAGAAGAGGGTGGCAACAGTGGGCTGCAGTTTGGAATTTCCTCTCCCCCAGGTCAGTTAGGCTCTGATAATTCTGCAGCAGGTGAGGCTCCAATTAACTAGCATCCCCTGAGGTCAGGCCTTGCTAAGAACAAAGTGCTCTGGTGTATTTCAAAATCATTGCTTTTCCCTTCCCCCCTCCCCACCCCCCTGCTGGAAGCACAGGGAATTTTTCCCTGATACTTATGTGAACCTGGTTGAACACCTGGAGATAAATCTCACAAAATTGTAGGGCCTCTCTTATTACTGGGACCCCTGATGTCTTCACTTGCAGACTTCTCCTCACTGAGCCTCATCAATTGTCCGTTGTAGTTCAGATTTTTCTATCCCAGTGCTGGCTTGGTGGAGAGTTCTGCTCCAGTAAGCTGTGACTCCCTGTACTTGCCTGCCCGTCTCTCTAATCGTGGGGGTTATGGTGTGCCCTCTGTACTCACTGCTTTCACAGATCGAATAACAGTTGTTGATTTTCAAGTCAGTTCATCTTTTACTTGTTGTTGAGACATAATGGTGACTTTCAAGCTCCTTACATGCAGAACCAGAAACTGTAAGTCTGTTCTTTTAATCTTCACAAAGGCTCTGGGAGGTGGTTTATTGTTATGTCTATTTCACAAATGAGGACATGTGGTAAATGAAACTTGCCTAATGTCACTCAACTAATAAAAAGACAGATTCAGATAAAAAGAACTCGTTTTGAATGATCATGAAGCCCAGTTTTTACACTGCCTCTCAGCAAATACTTTATAGATATTAACATAATTTTTACATTATCTCAAAGAGAAGCATCGAAAGGTTTTATATGCCAGCACAATAAAGCTTCAGAAACAGAGAAACTATTCTTCTGTAGAATAATCTGTGTGTGTGTCTGTGTGTCTTTCACACAAATACACACACACATACACACATACACACACCCAACGAAACAATAGCAACCATGCACTCCAATTGAAAATCAGGAAAGATAATGCCAGTGCTCATTGACAATAGCACTATGAAGGAATTTGATATTTTATCTGAATTAGTATCTATCTTCTGGCAAGCAGGTCCACAAATCATAAGGCCTTTCTGAAATCTCCCTCCAATTCTTAGAAATAGCACTGGATTCCAGCATTTTAGAATAGTGGCAGCTTGAATTGGAAATAGCTTCTCTGAACCTTTGAACTTTCCTGAGTGTGTGGGGCCAGTAGGTAGATGGGTCAAGAAGAGTGCAATAGAGCCTCAGGCTCACTGAGTGTTTCTAACAGAAAGCCTTGATATGGAATTTTCTCTGCCCTGGAAGAGAATGTGGGAACTAACAATACAGGGCTCAGAGCACAGATGCTGGAGCAGTGGATATGCCCTTGCTGGTGTGAAGAAGCTGCTTAGGTGAATGGAGTCTTTGAAATCCCTAAGGCTATGAAGTTCCAAGGAAAGTGCTTTGCAGAGAGATTTCTCCAAGTCCCCTTAGGCATAGGAAATTGAAAACCTACCTGTTGCTAGCCCACCAGCCCCAGGAAGCAGAGGCCTCTGTGTCCCAACATCCACAGGGGGAGCTCTACTCAAGATATGCTGACTTTTCAACATTAGCAAGAGAAGCTGGTAGTTAGAGAAAAAAAAAAAAAAAATCATATGCCAAGAGAAAACAACTCTCCATCTGGAATTCTATGCCAAGCTAAACTATTTTTCAAGAATGAAGAAAAATGAAGACATTTCCACACAAACAAAACTAAATGAATTTATCTACAACAGACTTCACTAAAAGAAATTCTGAAAGATGTGATTCGAGTAGAAGGAAAATAACTCAAAGTGTGGGATCTGGAAGATAAGAAACAAAGTACAAAGATTTGATAAATAGATGGGTAAATCCAAACTAACATAACCATATAAAAATAGTTACAATGTCTAATTTGTGAGGTGGGGAGGGGAAATAGAATCAACCTAAAGAATTTGACATTATGTATTGGATATATTTATGGCATATATATTGAGAAAGTAGTGATCTGAGTTGTTACTTTCAGCACTTCAAAGCTTTGCTTAGAAAAGGTAAATAACTTGTTTACTTCAAAAGTTGCCAATGAATAAATAAATATAGGAAAAATAACCACCAAAAAAGTGAATAAGGGAGTTGTAATGAGGAAAAACAAAAGAAAAGAAACATTGACTACCCCTTAAGAAAAAGAAGAAAAAACAAAAGAAAAAAGTTGTAAAGAGAGAAGAAAGAAATAGGACAAAACAAGATTTTAGAAAAATCCAAATACATCAGCAGTATTAATATTTTTAATCACCTCAGTTAAAAGACAAAGATTATCTACCAAGATAAAGAGTCTACAAAGATTTTTTAAAATGTAGCCATATTCTATTGCAAGAAATAGACACTGGAAACTTAAGAAAGCAGAAAACATTTAAGTGACAAGATAGAAAATATATGCAAGTTAAATTCAAACCAAAAAAAGTTTGTATTATCAGATATAACAGCAAAAAGTTATGGAACTAAAAAGACCCATATGTAACTAAAGAGTTTGATTCACTAGGAAAATAGAAAATTAGAAAATATTTATAACTGAATAATAATGAAAATGTTACATATCATTAGATACTCAACTAACATTCAATAATGAATTAATTTCCTTCAGATTGATTAGGATATCACTTAAGGCAGTAAACACCTTTTTCAGCTTATAAAATTTAGTTTACCGTGGAAGTAATGTGTAAAAAGTGCTTGGCATGATACCTGGCATTCAGCAATCACACAATGCTAATTGGCAGAACTTCTGCTGTTATTGACAGAGTGATCTAGGACAAGTCAGAATTTCTTAAGCCAACCTATCAACTGCGTTTAATTCAGAGGTTTATGTACAATATTGAAAACTCAGAAAAATGTGAAGTAGACATATAAAAAAGGAACATTATGAATCCTTTACTACTCCATAGTTAGAAGGCTGAACATGATACCTGATTAAAATCCAGTGTGTTCAAACCCAGAAATGAGACACTCTTCATGTCAGGCTACCTCTGTCAGAGATACTACAAGCAGACATAATTACATTTGAGGGGAAAATTGGGATAAAATATATGCAAGAATGCATGTCAACCATTAAATAAATCTTATCAACTTGCTTATGCAAAATTAGGGAGGGAGGAGAGGGTGGGTGATGGGTATTGAGGAGGGCACCTTTTGGGATGAGCACTGGGTGTTGTATGGAAACCAATTTGACAATAAATTTCATATATAAATAAAAAAAATAAAGACAAAGAAATAGAGGTTAAAAAAAATAATAAATAAATAAATAAATTGCATACAAAAAAAAAAATTAGACTTTTTCCAAACTCTATCATCTTATTCTCATGCATCAGAAATACCTCAAGCCTTTCTCATTAAAAAATAACCTGTTTTTCTGCAGGGATGTATTCAGTTTAATACCATTTAAATCAACAGATCAAGTAATAGTTTTTGAAGGTTATTTTCTTTAGGTATAGAGCATCCCAAACTCACAAATTTACAAACAGATTGTCAAAAATTTGACCTGTAAAACATACAAATATACATTTAAATGTAGAATTTCTCTGGAGCATTAATTTTTTGGTAGAAAATTTCCTATAACATCATGTAGTGGAAAACAAAGCTTTAGGATCATGCCAAGTTGGATTAAAATCTAAGTCAGTAGAGACTTCTGAAAAGATTATAGAGTAGGAGGGCCCTAAGCTCAACTCATCCCATGGAAACACCTAGAAAACACCCACATCAGAAAACAACCTGAAGACTGGCAGAACAGACTTTCCCTAGTCAATCATAGACAGGAGGCCAGTTTGAAAAGGTAGGAGGGCAGAGGTGTGGATGGGAACCAAACTCCTGGCATGCCTAACCACAAACAAGAGGGCTACCACAAGCATGAAGAAAGAGGAGGAGCAGACTCACACCAAGCACCCCAGACATGGGGAACCTAATAAGAAACTGAGCCCCTGTCCTTAAAGATCCAGCTTAAAAAACAACTCTGCTAAGATACAACATAGGTGTAGCAGTTTGAAAAGCATGGAGGAGATACATGAAGATTTATTCACTAATCTCAGAATGTGTGCTGGAGGGCCAGGGTTCTTTATAACTCCTCCAAGAACAAAAGAGCTGCCAAATGCCATTTCTGTACCCCCTTTCAGCCTACATGGCTAGACACTTTTGCAAATGAGACTAAACACTCTCCACCTACCTTTCTAATACTTCATACCCTGCCCTCACATTCTCCTATGGATCCGCCCTATCCAACCCGCCCCCCTTGGCAGGAGTTCCTTCAGAGCATCTCCTACCATATCACATTCTGCAAGTGTGCCTAAAGGGACCAGTGCCACTCCAAAGTGACCCCTTCCCTGGAGACAGGAGAGATAACCACACACACGAGTTCAGTTGTAGCCCCAGCAGATAATTTAGGGGCAGACATCTGATTTGACTGCAGGTTCTACCCACCAATAAAAGCTGCTCAGGGTACATTGCAGAGAAAGCACCCTGTAATTCAATGTGACCACACCCCTGGAAAACTGGCTGAGCCTAAACCATAAGAGACTCTTAAAAACTGAGAATAAACTGAGGGTTGATGGGGGGTAGGAGGGAGGGGAAAGTGGGTGATGGGCATTGAGGAGGGCACCTGTTGGGATGAGCACTGGCTATTGTATGGAAACCAATTTGACAATAGATTTCATAATAAAAAAAGAAAAGAAAACTGGCTGAGGGCAGGCATCTGGTCTGACTGCAGACACTACCCAACTATAAGCCCAGGGAACCCCCAGACTGGCCTATTAACAGCACAGGCACCAAACCCTGCCCACAACAGACAAAATAGGCCACTGAAATGGATTGAAGGTAAATGTGGCTCAGCCACATGCAACCCCCATAGGAGGTAGCCCTGAAGCACCAGTATTGAACAAGGGGTATTGCACTACAGGGTACCACAGAACCACTTCCTTATAAGGTCCTACTTTTAAGATCAGGAGATATAGCTGACTTTCCTAATATATAGAAACAAACAGAGAGTTAGACAAAATGAGAAGACAAGAATATGTCCCAATTGAAGAAACAGGACAAAACCACAGCAAAAGGAATAAATGAAATGGAGATCAGCAATATATCTGAAAATGAATTCAAAGCAATGATCATAAAGGTACTCAGTGTACTTGAGAAAAGAGTGGAGGATCCCAGTGAGACCTTCAACAGGGAGATAGAAGATATAAAAAAGAACCAATCAGAGATGAAGAACTCAAAAACTGAAATTAAAAATATGCTAGAGGGCATTAGAGGTAGAAGAACAAATCACTGAACTGGAAGACAGCGTTTTGGGAAGCCACCAAGCTGAACAGCAAAAAGAAAAAGGAATAATAAAAAGTGAGAGTAGATTAGGGGAACTAAGAGAAATCATCAACCATAATAACTTGTATTATAGTGATCTTGGAAAAAGGAGAGAAAAGGAGGCAGAAATTTTATTAGAAGAAATTATTGCTGAAAACCTTCTCTATTATGGTAAAGGAAAGAGATATCTAGCTACTGGAGGCCCAGAGAGCCCCGCCCCCAAAATAACCCAAGGAGGTCCAAACCAAGCCACATAATAATAAAAAAAAGGTAAAAAGTAGTGACAAAGAGAGACTTTTAAAAGCAGCAGGAGGGAAGCAAAAAATAACATACAAGGAAAACCCCATAGGTCTATCAGCTGAATTTTCAGCAGAAATTTTGCAGGCCAAAGGAAGTGATATGATATATATTCAAAGAGCTGAAAGGAAAAAACCTGCAACCAAGAATACTCTACCCAACAAGACTATCATTTAGAATAGAAGGAGAGATAAAGAGTTTCCCATAAAAACAAAAGTTAAAAGAAATGGCTGCCCCTACACCAGCCTTACAAGAAATGCTAGAGAGAATTCATTGGGGAAAAAGACCATAATCAGCAGTAAGAACAGTAGGAAAGAAAAAAATTGCACAGATAAATACAAATATAAACGTAGATTAATCACTTCTAAAACCTGTATGAAGGTTAAACACAAAAGGAGTAAAATCAATTATATCTACAAAAATCAGTCAAGGAAAAGATGCTCAACACTGCTGATCATCAGGGAAATGCAAATTAAAACCATAATGAAATATCACTTTGCACCTGTCAGAATGGCTAAAATAAAAAAATACAAGAAATAATGAGTTTTGGCAAGCATGTGGAGAAAAAGAAATCTTGTGCACTGTTGGCAGGAAAGCAAATTGGGGCAGCAATGGTGGAAAACAGTATGGAGGTTCCTCAAAAAAAAATGAACAACAGAAATATCATATGGTCAAGTAATTCTAGTACTGTGTATTTGCCCAAATAAAATAAAAATCCTAATTGGAAAAGATATATACACCCCTATGTTTATGGCAGCATTATTCACAATAGCCAAGCTATGGAAGCAACTTGAGTGTCCATCCATAGATGAATAGATAAAGAATGGTATAGCCATAAAAAAATGAAATCTTGCCATTTGTAACAACACGGATGAATCTAGAGGATAAAACGTTAAGTGAAATAAGTCAGTCAGAGAAAGACAAATACCACATGATTTCACTCATTATGTGGAATTTAAGAAACAAAACAAATGAACAAACCAAAAAGCAGACTCTTTAATACAGAGATCAAACTGGTGTTTGCCAGAGAGGACTTGGGTGGGGGATGGGTGGAATAGGTGATGGGGATTAAGAGTACACTTACTGTGATGAGCTCTGAGTAATACATAGAATTCTTGCATCACTATATTGTGCACCTGAAATTAATAAAACAGTGCATAGCAATTATACTTGTAAACAAATAATAAATAAACAATAATATCTAAGTCAATATCTTAGTAAAAAGGGAATTATAATACTCTACCTCTTATCATTGACTTAAAAATGGAATGAACTGTAAAAAACAACTGGGACACTGCTCGCAACTAAAATATTTTGGTAACTTGTTAGCTGTCTTCATCCAATAAAACAGTAACATAAACTCTCTCCTTATAGAATCCTATGAATTTTCCTTTTTTTTTTTTCTAACATAACAAAGTATCTGAGCTCCTCTGATATTTCTGTTCACTTTAGTATCTCAACTTCCTGAACCAGAGAGTTAGATCCTCATCTTAGAAGAGAATTTTTAGTGGCCGGTAAAAGGAAAAGTTCTCTCTCCTTAGTTTTATTTTTGGCTCTTCACAATCACTTTCTCTTAACAAAGGGTTTTTTTCCTCAGGTCCTGATATGCTTGACTCTCATTCAAGGTTGTTGCTCTGACCTGATGTAATTTAATTTACTAGAATTCCACTATCAGCATTATTAGACAGGAACATTTCATTTTTTAACATTTATGTAGCCATTTTTAAACTTTTAAATGCTTTCACAATTTTCCTTTAAGTAATGATTTCCCAGAATAGCCCTTTGTAATAGTTAAGCTATATTTGAAAGAATGGTGGAGACACTAGAAATGGCCCAAAGAAGAGCAGGGAAAATGATTAAAGGGATAGAAAATAAATTACCTCAGAATACATTAGGGTTGGATTTAAAAAGGGAAAGCAAAGATGGGATATAAAGGGCCTAATTCTCCAAACCCTCACACAAACCAAAACTAGTGGCATTGGAAAACTATTGTGGAAAAGCCAACACACACACTTCTGAACCATGAGGATGGGGGAAAGACTTCAAGGTCTACCTTTAGCTCCAGCTCCTGAAGACTCTAGCCCTTTTCTGATGGTTCACCAAACTTATAATGTTAATCAGAAATAGCAAATTGATTGCATTCTATGAGCTAATTCTGATTAATTGGTGACTGTTGATATTTTAGGGATTATGAATTCATTTATATAACGAGTTGGGTTTTAGAAATTTGGGGGATTAATTTCATATCCAATTGTGACTCATGAGAGACTAGGATATATGAGAATCCTGTGGTAATTAGTACTTAGGTCATCCAAGGAGAAGACCGTCTTGTGTTCTCACTTAAACACCTGTCCTTATTCTGGGAACAGAAATATAGCTAACAACACTCTCCTAGGATCTAGTCCCTAGAATCAGTACTTATACGAACTCTACCCTCTTGTTTGTCGCCATGTTCTATGCCCTGGGAAGTTACATCAGATGGTCTTTATGCCTTCTAGCTTTCAGTTGGTTTCACCCAATGGGAGGTACTGGCAGGTCAGGGAGCAGAAGGAGAATGAAATCAAGACATCTCCTCCTTAACTCACTCCCTGCCACCTAGCACTTGTTAGTTGCGGTTCCAACAAAGTCCATTGTTCCTTTCAGGAGATGCTCCCCAAGTAGCTATCTCTCCACTTGCTGACAGCCACTTCATGTCCTTGGTAACAGCTCCCTATAGTGACCAAGCCTGGTTACAACTTTGTAAGTAATCTCCTTGTTATACTCTGCTTAAGTTGTGCAGTTTGAATGCACAAAGTGTTTCTTCCACTCATACAAATACTCATACAATACTCCATAAAATGGTACGCATATTCATAGTCAATGAATATGGACGTTTAGGCAAGCTTTTCCTTAAGCTTCACAATTCAGAATTATGTTATATATACATGCCTAATATTGAAATGATTAATAACCTCTTAATAAACTTCACAGTATTGTCTGTATTAAACTGATGCAAATATCAGCTTTCACTTTATTTTTTTATCTCCAGATTATTCTATTGATATAACAACATTAGTCAGTACAGTTCTGTGACATAGTTTTTCTGAAGCATCTGCTCAAAAACAGTTTTGATTTCCAAGGGCTGACAATGTACTGGATGTCTGAGAATATTCCTGTGTTTTCCTTCATCCTCAGACTCCCAATACTTTTGATACCACATGTGCGGATTTTTCCCCACACCAACCAATTTTCCAACACCAGCTGGGTGTCCTACAATTCAATTCAGTTCTGGAGTAACATCAGATCCCACAACTTAAGGGGTCAGTCACACAAGACTCCTCCCAGTTCAGAAGCCAAACTCAAACCCCAAGTTATTACCTGTGCTTCTGACTGACCAAGTATAAATCAAGGTTCCCATGACACCCTCTCCAGGTTGGATCATTTGCTGGAATAACTCACAGAATTCAGGTTAACACTTACACTTGCCAGTTCATTATGAAATAAAGAATATGAAAAAGGATACAGATGAATGTCAGATGAAAAAATACATAAGATAAGGTCCAGAAGTATCCTGAGCACAGGAACTTCTGTCCCCATTGAGTTAGGATATACCATTCTTCCAGCATGTGAATGTGATCACCAACCAGAAAGCTCTCCAAATCCCATACTTGGGGGATTTTTATGAAGTATTCATCATATAGGCATGCCCAATCATTAATCCAATCCTAATCCCCTCTCCTCTCCCAGGAGAATGGAGAGTGGGGCTGAAAGTTCCAAGCCTATAGTCATAGCTTGGTGTTTCTGATGACCAGCCTCCATCCAGGAATGCACAATCACCTCATTAGAAGAAAAGGCATTCATATCACCTAAGAAATTCCAAGGAGTTTAGGAGCTCTGTATCAGAAACCAAAGTCATAGATCAAAATTATAACAAACCATGTTCCTAGTAATCTGAGCACTTAGGAAATTATAAGGGTTATAAGGGTTGTAGGAGCTCTGTGTCAGGAACCAGAGGCAGAGACCAGTATATAAATATTTTCTATTATTTCACAGTGGGCTATTTTCTGAACTCTCTACCATGACTAAATGTCCCAATTTTTCCAAATTCAATCAAAGTATGCTAAACTTCTAATATTCCCAGGTGATATATTACTTGGGGGGGGGGGGGGGCCCCCCAGGAATAATGGCATAATGGCAATCCAGAATCCAGAACAGAATAAAATGAAAAAGTCACTTTTCCTGGTCTCCCTCCTTCAGAGAGCTCATAATCTAGAAGATGAGGTAGAGATATAAACTATCAAACATAAGAAAAGACAGACTGTAACAGTAATTCAATATTTATTCATTGAACATGTAACAGGCAAAGTGCTCGGTACTGAAGATAAAAACACTGAATAAAAATGGCCCCAATTCTCAAGATGCTCACAGTCTAATAGGAAATCAGACACATCACAATTCTTATTACTGAAAGTATAATAAGTACTTAAAGAGATACAAACAAAAAAGCAACAAATTCTTGTCATGAAACATTTGAGAAGGCATCATGAAGGAGATGACATTTGTGGAAGATAAGGGACCGCCTAGGTAGGATCAAAGAAAAATGAAATCATGGGGAGTGTTTAGAGAATAAAAAGTAAACATGTGAGCAGAGCAGGAGGTAGAAATCAGAGAAGCAAAAGTACACACAGGCATTTGGCATCTGGACCATGGAGGAATAAATAGAACAATAGAAAAAGTTACCACCAAGGATGAATTATTTACTGGGCAACTGTAGCAGTTGTAAGAAAAGTAGCAATGACATGTATTCCAATGAACTCAAAATAGGACAACAACAGCGCAAATAGGTTGAGATTTTCCCTACCTAATGTTTAGTTCCCTCTTCCCTGACTTCTCTCTTACTTTGCAATAAAAGAAACAGGTAAAAGAAAGCAAGAATCCAGTACATGTCCAAGACATAAATGGCCTTGACTTCAATTTAACAAAAATATTGAGACTTTATTATTTCTGAAGCACTATGCTAGGCACCAAGGCAAATACAAAGGAACAAGTTACCCTTTTGCCCCATCATTTCATAAAACAAACAAAAAAGGAAAACAGTGCTGTGAAATAACTTGTTCAAAGTCATTCAGCCATGTGAAGCAGCCTTAGAAACACTCCCAACAGCTAGGATTCTGCTAGTAGATTTGAGAGCAGATAACATCATTTTGCTTCCCTAATTGCTTTGAAAGTATCTAAATGTTGTAAACAATGTTTATCAAGAAATTGTACCATTCCATCAGTTATCCTGATGATAATAATAAAAACTTTACAAGTTGATGAATATTCTGAGTGATTTTTTAATTTTTTTCATGTTTATTTATTTTTGAGACACAGAGTGTGAGCAGGGGAGGGGCAGAGAGAGAGAGAAAGACACAGAATCTGAAGAGGCCCCAGGCTCTGAGCCATCAGCACAGAGCCCGGCGCAGGGTGCCGTGAGATCATGACCTGAGCCCAAGTCGGACGCTCAACCTACTGAGCCACCCAGGCGCCCCCTTCTGAGTGATTTTTTAAATGACTACACCAGGTTAATTTTGCCTTGTAGATACTTTGATCAGCCACAGAAACTCTCAGTCAAGGACTAGAAAGAATAATACAGACTTCACGATTTTCCCTCTGTGTTACTCCGTGCCCAGCCAAAAACAAAACAAAACAAAACAAAACAAAACAAAACAAAACAAAACTTACCACACCAGACGAATTTAATAATGAAAATTAATTACAAAGATTTTTGAAGTGTGTAAAGAGCTGCTTAGCAAAGGCAAGGCAACCAAGATCAACAACTACAAGAAGCAGCTGAAACCCCAACAGTCACTAGGGCTAGAGGGACAGAGGAAGGCGGTGGAGTTACTGAAATGCCAAAGCTTAGCCACTGGTGGGAGCTGGATTCTGTCTGGAGGTGAGAATTGAGAGGAAAAGGCTGACTAAAGGGAGCTGGAACCACACAGAAAGTGTGCTCACTGTCAGAGAGGCAGAGGGAGTGAAAGAGGGAGACCGAGACCTTCCTTTCTTTTCATTACGTACTTATTCCTAGAGTGGTGGGTATTACTGTATACAACCATTGCCTGAATATTTATCCATCTTCACCAGTTCTTCCCAATGGCAAGTGGGACAAAGAAGCCTGAGAAATATAGTTTGCAGAATTCTGATCAAAACAGGGAAATGGCAGCGAATGGATCTGACCTCAAACAGGCCAAGGTCCTACATGCTCTAAAATTTCACCCTTGCCATTAGTAAGATGTCTCAATCTCCTGGCTCCTCTTTCTCCATCTGTGTGCCTTTTCCCAAGAAGGGTGAAAATTTGTGACCATAGCCACTTGTTTGTGAGGAGTCACTGACTCCTTAGGAATATGATACACTGCAGGTTACTGCAGGAAAAGCGGTGTGATCACTTCCAGAAGAACAGATCGGAGATTGTTTATTTGACAGTTTAATATTTCAGAATCTCCAGAAAGAATGCTTAATAACATCATCAAGTTATTTCATGAATACTTGGTCCTCAAAGCAATGGTGGTCACTACTGGATTCAGAACATTAAAAATTGCCTCCTGTTTTTGAACTATTTCTTTTTTTTTATATTTTTTTAATGTTTATTTTGGAGAGAGAGAGAGAGAAACAGAGTGCAAGAAGAGGAGGGGCAGAGAGAGAGAAAGAGACAGAATCCGAAGCAGGCTCCAGGCTCTCCGCTGTCAGCACAGAGCCCGATGTGGGGCTCAAACTCACTAACCACGAGATCATGACCTGAGCTGAAGTCAGACGCTTAACTGACTGAGCCACCCAGGCGCCCCTTTTTCTGAACTATTTCTAACGCGGTACATCTGGACACCCCCTCCCGTGAAGCCCAACTGTGACTGTGATGTACCATAATCCCTGGCATTCTCTGAGCACTTTAGAATCAGGTGCTTGGCTAAGCACTTCTGTGGATCATTTAATGCTCCCAATCACCCCGTGAAATAGGTACTAGTAAAACACACCGTCTAGAGATAAAGGAAGTGAGAGGAAGTTAAATAAATTATCCAGGGCTTCATGTCTCGGCAGACCAGTACTCTAACATGGAATTTAAAGACACTAGGGCGCTTCCTTTTAATCATTATACTGGCTGGTAAAATGTTGTACAGCATTTGTTTGTTTGCATATCTCTCTTCTGCAATAGAATGCGAACTAAAAGGAGGATCCTGTCATATTTACACTCATATCCTCCTCATCTACCAAAAGGAGTCATTTTCCATAAGTGTGTGCTGAATGAATAAAGATTCAACATGCTTTAATTTTGTACAAAAGTGGACAAGGTGAAAGAACAACACAAAAAAGTGCATTCTCACCAACTGTACAAACCTAAAATATTACAATTGCCTTCCTAATCTCACAACAGATTTATTGTAAAACTCAATTTTCTCTATAACAACTCTCATGCCATCTAATATTGAAACATTTATTACCAAAATGCATTTAAGTGCCTATCTGTGCATTCTAAACTCAAGCTCTGCAGATCAATAAACCTCAAATTGCTTTTTAAAAAGAGATTCTAAAACTTATTTTTTAAATACTTCAAAAGGAAGATCAAGATTACAAATTGAGTTCAAACTATAGAAAAATGCTAAGGAATCTCAAAAAGGTTTCTAACTGATGCTTGGAAATTAGGAGATTACGAAAGATGAACATTGCATCTAAATAGGCATTATTGCAGGGTGTCTGGGTGGCTCAGCCAGTGGAGCATCCGGCTTGGGCTCAGGTCATGATCTCACAGTTTGTGAGTTCGAGCTCCATGTCGGGCTCTGTGCTGACAGCTTAGAGCCTGGAGCCTGCTTAGGTCTCTGTGTCTCCCTCTCTCTCTGCTCCTCCCCCCACTCATGTTCTGTCTCTCTCCTTCAAAAATAAATAAAAACATTTAAAAAATTTTTAAATAGGCATTATTTCAAACCATCCTTTGGAATTATCTACACTTCATTCAGATTCACTGTTAAAACTTCACTGTTAAACTATCTTTTGAACTTCTTCCAAGAACCGTCTTCAGAATGTACACAAAAAAGTCACTCTCGCTAATACCTATCTTGTTATTCATCTCCATTCTTAGTCCCTTAGGATCAGTGACTATGTCTGGTTCACCACTATATTCCCCATGAGCTCCCAGAGCACATGTGGCTCACAGTCAATGTTTGTAGAGTGAAAAATTAGAGAATGAAATCATCCACACCTGAGAAAGATTGAGATGTTTTTCCTTCTGACTCAAAAGAGGGTATAATTTGATAGAAAAACTCTCAGCCATCCACTTACTCATCCTGGCTTTCATGTCACTATCCCAATGTCAGTGCTTAAAACTTTGATAGCAATTTAAAAAAGGAACTTCTCCCTTGTTGGACTACCATGGCCATCCATGGGGAGCTTAAAAAAAAGTTAAAGAGCTATAGATATTCTTAGACCTAGTAATTAGCACTTTATATGGTAGTCATAAGAAGTGATAACAATCTGAAACAAAAAGATTTGGAAAGATTACTTAAACTAGCATGACCATCCTTCTCTGTTTGCCTGGAACAGTTGACATACTACCTGTCGTCCCAGCAGAAGTATCTGCTGTGCCCATTCCATTCTCAAAAGTACTTTGATTTAGGTGACTAATTATGTGATTGCTCTAATTTTAATTCATTAATGGTTTAGAACATCCCAAATCTGCTTCTTAATTGGTTATGTTCTCATTCTATTTTTCAAAACTGTTTTCCTTATTTTTCAGACTGTTTTCCTCTCCCATTATGTATTTATTCTGCCATTACCAAAGTGAATGAGCAATGAAATAAATACTATTTATTATTAAAACAAATGGCCAGGGGCGCCTGGGTGGCGCAGTCGGTTAAGCGTCCGACTTCAGCCAGGTCACGATCTCACGCTCCGTGAGTTCGAGCCCCGCGTCGGGCTCTGGGCTGATGGCTCAGAGCCTGGAGCCTGTTTCCAGTTCTGTGTCTCCCTCTCTCTCTGCCCCTCCCCCGTTCATGCTCTGTCTCTCTGTCCCCAAAATAAATAAATGTTGAAAAAAAAATTTAAAAAAAAAAAAAAAAACAAATGGCCAAAGCATACACTTCTGGTAAATAAAGGTAGATGCGTGGCGTGTCTAAACCTGCATAAATGATGATCATAAAGATAATAGAATTTTATGAGGTCTGGCACAAATGAGAGCTCATTAGAAAATACAGCATCAATTTAAGACCAAAAGAGTGAATATCTCACAATATGTAAAGATTTCTAGCTTCCCCTCAGCAAAGTTTTTCTCAGTATTATAATTTTAAGACCAATTTTACCATAAAATTAAGGAAACTGCCTCACCGTTGTTTCATTTGTTTCAGCGATTCCTGCCATCCATGCAGACCCCTCCAAAGTCAATGTGGCCATGAAATCAGTTTGATCATGAAGACAATTGAAATTAATAAATCAAGCTCATAAGATTATAAATATGACCTTGCTTCAGTGAAAAAATAAATACATATGTCTAATGTGTCTTCACAAAAGATGTTTCATAGGTCTTTGGTAAAGAAGAATTTCTTCTGAACCTGTTCTGTGGCACAGAATGTGGGTCATTTCATGAATTCTCATTTGTTCATTCATTCTTGCATAAATAGTAATTTTCTAATGCCCTAATAAGTGCCAAGCACTGTGTTACACACAGAATATAGCAAAGACACTATCTAAGAACTTACAGTATAGTGGGGGAAACAGACATATAAAGATCATGCAATCTGTTCAAGAGAAATATGCTCCAAAAGTAATGCAATCACCAGAAAATAAGTGAATGCTGCATCCAGGGACAGATAAGTTCTCACAGAGAAAAAAAATTCCATAGCATTGAGGGTTCTTTTCTATCTGCCCAGCTGTCTTCTTTATCTTTATCTAATCTTTCCCTTGCCTGTAATACAACACCACTGGCAGATTCTCCAATATGCCATACTTTTCCAGTTTCCCAGATTTACTCTGCTATATAGTATATCCATATGTCATGCCTCTGCACAGGGAAATTCCTGACTGCTGTGTCCTCACACAATATCTGTCTGATGGACTCCCATATCTTCTTTAGGACCCAGCTTATGCCAATACTGACTACCAATCCTGAGACATTCCTTCTTTAAAATTTTTGCATTTTGTTTTCTGTGTGCTTTAGGGTAGGGATTGTGTTATATTCACCTATGATTCCCTGATATCTTGCACAGTGCCTTCAACAAATATTTGTTGGGGCACCTGGATAACTCAGTTGGTTGAGCATCCGACTCTTGATTTCCACTTGGGTCATGATTCCAAGTTATTGTAAGGGTTGTAAGCCCGCTGTCTCAGGCTCCACACTGAGCGTGGAGCCTGCTTAAGACTCTCTCTCTCCTTCTGCCCCCTCCCCTAACTTGTGCACACTCTCACTCTCAAAATAAAAAAAAAAAAAAACATTTTTAAATCGAAATCAAAATAAATAAATATTTATTGAATGAATAAATTAAAATGTGACCTAGATCTTCATGAGTATCATAAGACAATTAAAAGTTAAAATGTCGTATATGTATACTAATCATATGACCCAGCAATTCCATTTCCAGTTATTTACTCAGGAGAAGTAAAAACATATGTCCATGTAAAAACATGTAGATGAATAGCATTTTATTCATAATAGACAAAAAAGTGGGCATAACCCAAATATCTGTCAAAGAATACTACTCAGCAATAAAAAAGAATTGATGATTGGCTCTTATGACATCATAGCTCAATATCAAAAATGCCATGCTGAGCAAAAGAAGCCAGACACAAAAGGGTACATGCGTATGATTCAATTTACATGAAACTTTAGGAAAAACAACAAGTCAGTAATGATAGAAAGCAGTTCAGGAGTTGTGTAGAGCTGGGGGTGATGAGTAGGTATTGACTGAGAAGGGACACAGGAGCACCATTCAAGGTGAATAAAATATTCTATACCTTGATTGTGGTGGTGGCTACGTGGGTGTTTACACTTGTCAAACATCAAGAAACTCTACACACAAAATGTATGCATTTTATTGTATATAAATTATGCCTCCTTAAAAAGCTCATTTGCAAAAACTTGATGATAATTTGCATCTACAGGGGCATATTAGATTCTAGGGACCTGATGCTTATAGAATTTCGGTAACCTCTTTGATAAAAAATACAAAATTAGATTAAAAACTACCATTTATTCAGAATGAGAAATTAAACCCCACAAATTACATATATATAAAAAGTTGACAGATACTATAGACATTAGAAAACAAAGAAAAACCATATAACATTTTTATTGACTAACCGTACGATGTACCTCAGGAGCACATTTTTCCTACAGTTTTTGCTACATATTCTGATTAACTCTTTATAGAAAAATGATTTTGTAATATTTTCTATAGAAAGAATGAAAATATCATTCAGTCTTTCCTCTACCCTGATTGATGAAAATTTTGTTTTACTATTGATGATTTATGAAAGTTTCTTTTAGCATCATAACTCATTACTGATAATGTCATGTGACCTTTAAAGAGGTCGTCAAATACCTCTTCCATGCTTCTTTCATATATGAACTATTACAGTTACACTTATTGTTTGTGCCTTCATGAATTCTAATAAGTTCTATTTAATGCAATTCTCATTTAAAATTTAAATGTATGGTACACTTATATTATATGTCCTATAATCAAATATACTACTGAAAAGAGGAACTTTGACCAGGCACTGATGAGATTTGAATCCTCAAGAGTTTACACATTCTGGTTTGGGGAAAAATTCTTCCCAAGTAATTTCTTTCTTCTATTTTCAAATTGTTTGTCTTTTCTGCTACCCACACACTCCTGATACCAGGTACTTCAGGAAACCTTCATATCAACATGCGATCTCTAGCACTGGAAGTTTCCTGACATAACGCTGGTGAAACTGGCACAGGGGGTAACAGCAGACTGGAAGGCATCTTGCAGTGATATCTTGCAATAATTTATCCAAACTGAAAAGTGACTGCAAACCACATAAACATCCCACCAAACCCAAACTCAATGTGTCTGCAATTATAGGTCCTCTTAGATTCCAAAAGTGCCCACAGTCACTCCAGTGTCACTGACATGAGGGTGACAAAGGGAAAATCAGAGGGGAAAGAGACAGCAATTAGATTTTAACTTATTTCTCTTAGAAAGTACAGCTTTGGCAAATTTTTCAAAACCATATTACCATAAGAAGAGATTACTAAAACTCATTCATTAGCTACACAGTAAATCCACTCTATTTCTTATTCATTCACTTATTCATTCATTCAACAAGTATTTGTTTGCTGGAACATGCTAGCCTGCAAGTTTTTCCCTTTAATTCTGACAGTCTAGAAAAACATAACTAGAAAAGATACATGTCGGGGCACCTGGGTGGCTCAGTCAGTTAAGTGACCAATTCTTGGTTTCAGCTCAGGTCATGATCTCATGCGTTTGTGGGTTCAAGCCCCACATCAGGTTCCTTGCTGACAGTGCAGGGCCTGCATAGCATCCTCTTTCTCCCTCTCTCTCTCTCTCTCTCTCTCTCTGCCCCTCCTCTGCTCCCTCTATCTCCCAAAATAAAATAAACTTAAAAAAGAAAAAAGAAAGAAAGAAAGGATACATGTGAACTTCATTTCTAGCAAAGAAAAATTACAAAGAATTCTTTCTGGGCCTCCTCATGAACTTGGTAACCCTTCCTGAAATTCAGCGTGAAGCTATATAATTCTAAATTGATGATGTAGGTCAAAATGTTTCATATAGAGAACTGAAGAGGCCTGAAAAATGAGTTTCTTGGTTGGTTTCAATCATGATAGTTACATTATATCTGCCAAACATCTGAACATTTCACATGCATCTTATGTCAGACTCATAACAGCTTCACAGAAACATTGAAAAACAAAGTACTTGCTGTGAAGCAAGGGAAATATATTTTGTGAGATTTGAAATCTAGGTACAATGTTCTTCAAACAACTTAAAGAATGGAATGACCTGCTTTCTGAAAAGATTTTTTCCAGTAAGCACTCCTCAAGAGGTTAGACAGCAATCTATATATGTAATATATAGATGTATAGACATTTACAAACACTCTTTTCCATTGTTTCTGGGGAAATGATCTTTCTCTGAGGTTGTAAAGTGGGTGATAGGGAGTTGATAAGCTGATTGATCAGTCTGAGGAGACTAGATTGTGTGAATTGGAGTGATATTTGCAATAAGTCATGTATTTTTCTCAACACCTTGGGATTACTCAGAGTTCCAATCTGATTGCCACATATTTTCCTGCCTTCAACAGATATTTTATCTCTTTGAAGCTAAAGGTTTGTTTAGTTGATTTTTAAAATATTAGTTAGCAAGTTTTATTAAGTATTTTACTTCAAAAATGTAAAAAAAATTTAATGTAGGTTAGCCTTCAAAAATGCAAAGATTTCCATCAAGTGATATCCCCAAATGTAATGGTTCATAGCTTATTGATTTTACAGTTTAAGCAAATATAGAAACAAAAAAGCAGTAAGTCTTTCTTGCTCCAAAAACAATATCATCATTTGTTCTTCTCTGTTTCCTTCTCCATCTACCCAATGATCAATTAGGTTACTGGTTGCGGATTCTACCCGCACAGCATCATTCAGTTGCTGCTATCAATGGACTCAGACCTGCCCAAGAAGGAAAAAGACTTCTCTCTTATAAGCTTAAAATGCCACAAGTAAAGGAGAATGAAAAGATTAGTCCTATGTTAGATCCCTAGAAGGCTTAGCTAAACTAATATCATAGAAGCCTTTAATAACCCTCAACTACAGCTCACCCTTCTCAGGGAATGTATTACTTCCTTATGAGATGCTAGGATTTTCTGCTCTGCTCAAGTTCCCAAAACCAGCTCCATGTCTGTCTCGTCCCTACTCCCATTGCCTTTCCCATAGGCCCTTATCTTCTCTGGTAGATGGACCCTAGTTTTATCCTTGGGCCAAGCTTATGAACTTGGACTCTTTCTTCCCTTATGACTAGATCGTTCCCTGAAAGTTTCCTCAGTCCCTGCAAATTTCTAGGAGGACATCCCACCAGGCTTATAGACATGTCTGGATACACCTGAATCCTGAGGGAAGCATAGCTTAGCTCCAAGGGATGAACCACACTACTTTGAAGTAGAGATAGAAAAAAGCTTCCTAACAAATAATTCTTATAGACAAGATTAATAAATAGAGGTTAACTGTGTGTGTGTGTGTTTAAAATAAGTGGAGTTTATGTATAAGTAATTTAAGAGCATTATCTTCTGAAAACTGACAAGAGTAAATCATTTTTTTTAGTAAAGTACCTGTTGATATAATGTACATTTGTTCTTTTAGAGTCTCATTTATCTGTTAGCTCTTGCAGAAAATGTAATAGTCCCCTGGGGTCCACAAAGAAATAACTTCCCTTTCAATGAGTGGTTAAGTCATTTTAACTTGCATCTGATCCTTTACAAAGAGACTAAAACCCAGAGCAGATATTATTGTTTTATTTTATGTCACAAGACGATATTATTGAATGATAGCTCTACTACTGGGAATAAAAGAATTCAAAATTGGCTAATTTCCCTTTCTAGCTGGATAAGTGAAATATAATAACAATGTGGAAATATTTAAAAGTTTTTATTTTTGAGAGAGAGAGAGAGAGATACAGAGAGCCAGCACATGCACAAGTGGGGGAGGGGAAGAGAGAGAAGAACAAAATCCAAAACAAGCTCCAGGTTCTGAGCTGCCAGCACAGAGCCCTACACTGGGCTTGAACCCACAAACCATGAGATCATGACCTGAGTTGAAGTCATATGCTTAGCCGACTGAACCACCCAGACCCCCTAAATTTTATATATAAGAAATTTCTAAGACTTCTGCTCAATACTTCACACAGGAATGAAGATTTCTATGAACTCTGATAATTTATTTATCTTATTTCCACTTATAAATTGGGTTTTGTGGCTATTGCCATCTCAGAATGGAGACTACTTCTAGATCTCAGGTTCAAAAATTAATTGAAAAGAGGAAACATAACTAGGTCCAAACATGCCATTTTTCTTTTTTGGTAAGGCTTATTGATATTAATTTTAAGTAGATCGGCTATATCATATTACCAAGAATTTTCCAAAAGCTTGTAGAACCAAAGAGAAAAAAGAGATACAAAATTAATGAAACCCCACCAAAGCAGCAAACTTGCCTGTATACCATGTGCAAGACGCTTCAAATACATTTTCTCATTGAATGTTGACACAATGCTAAAAACAAGTGAGATTATCCTGGATTCATGAATGAGAAAATTTTAGGTAATCTTATGTTATATAACTAGTAAATAGCAGAGAAGGCTTTGGTAGAGTTTTGCTTGATTCAAAACCCAGGCTTTTTCTACCACACTATGCTGCCTTCAAGAAAATTAACCTCTGAGAGGTAATCAAAAGGTTTTCAAGGTTAACTGTTGTTATGTCTTGATTTATTTCACAGATTACAAAACCCAATAGTGGGTAAAAGCATTTTTAGACCCCACAATGCTGAGGTTAATAGATAGTTGCTTCTCTGTTGGTTTCAGTTGCATTAATATGTTGACTTCAGCATGTTCACTAAATATCCTCAAGTTCCCGTGTTAGCATTTGCTAAATAACGTGTTCAACTCAAAATTCCCAATGAGGATCCTCTGGCACAATGTTCTCATTGATCATTTTTTCTAAAAATAAACTAATGAGACCTCATGGCATTGATATGCATTAGTAAAGCAAAGAAAATGAAATTTGCTTTTTGATTTTTTTGAGACCGAGGAAATTAACATAAGTCCTCTGAATCCATCTCATTGATTCATCCATTCTTCCATTTACTCACTCATTTATTTACTCATTTATTCACTTAGAAAAGAAACTTATTGGGGTGCCTGGGTGGCTCAGTAGATTAAGCATCTGACTTCGGCTCAGGTCATGAGATGCGTGAGTTTGAGCCCCGCCTAGGACTCTGTGCTGACAGCTCAGAGCCTGAAGCCTGCTTGGGATTCTGTGTCTCCCTCTCTCCCCCCTCCCTGTTCTCACTCTCTCTCGGTCTCTCAAAAATGAATAAAAGTTAAAAAAAAAAAAAAACTTTAAAAAACGTATTGGGCACCTCCTTGATGCCTGGCACTATTTCTACTATACATACAAGTAAATGTTTCTTGTTTCTCCCCTCATTGAGCAGAGGGTGGAGCAGAGTGAAGTCAGGTATTTATTCACCAGCTCCTTCCCCACAAGGATTACGGATGTTGGCTATGTCCCTCCATCTTTTATTGCTCCTTCGGGTGACCCTTTCCACACAATTGCTCTCTCTTGATTCTAGGACGTAGAAAGGGTACTTGTCATAGCTAAGGCTATTGCAGTGTCTCTTGTGGGTTATTTTAATACTGCCCACATCTTTAACAAACTCCTCTCATGACCGTGTTTGAGTGTGTCATGTATTTCCATGATCTTGGGGCCTTTGATTTGTGTATTTTTCCAAATCATTCTCTACTGCCTATTCACACTTCTAAGAATTTACATAAGGAAGAGAAATGTAGGCTAATTATAATTATAACATCATCAGAAACAAAGATAAAAACATGAAGTTGAGGGAAAAAGGGAAGTGGTTAATAAGACGATACAATGGCAAAACAGCCAAAGAAACAAAGGTGTTATGAAACCAATTATGAAACAGGATGTCCTGGCTTACTAGCCCCCTTTTCAGGAGCCTTCCCTGGGCCAGTCACATAGTCAATCTCTCTCTCTGTCTCTCTGTCTCTCTCGCTTTCTCTTTCTCTTTCTCTCTCTCTCTCTGTCCCTCTGTCTCTCTCTCTCTGTGCTCTGTGTGTGTGTGTCTATGTCTGTGTCTGTGTGCGTGTCCCTGTGTCGTTCCCTCTCCTTATGTTTCTTCTTTGAAAAGCTCTGGTGTTTTCTTTCACAACCATAATAAAGCTGCTTAAAACTGAAAAAGATGTGTCTGCTCTTCCATTCAATTCATTGGTTTATCTTGGGAAACACACCAGTCAAAATAGAGGGATAACAGAAATAGAAAAATCACTAATTTCCAGGCCCAACGTAATATTTGATTTAGGCAAAGGTTACTAGTGCATACAAAAAGCATTGATAAAATGTTGTTTGTTGTTATGGAAAAGATATTCACAAATTCCAATGTATTATATTATGGATTATTTAAAACTTACAAAGGGAAAATATACCTTTATAATTGAGACTTCCAGGAGTCAGCACCTTAAATAAGTAATCCAATTTATCACCACTTATCAAGAAGAATCTGATATTGCATACTTTAGATGGGCTGTGCTATGAAGTATAGATCACCACCTGTTAAGCACTCTTGTCAAAATGCTTAACCTGTAGCTCAAAACTCTGGATCTAACATTCAGTTTCTAGGAGAGACAGAAGATAGAGGAACAAGTTAATCAACAGTATGAGGAAAATAATCAGATGAAAGGAACATTCTTTAAGACAGCTGATTACAACCCTTTAAAAAGTCATTATCAGAAGACCCAAAATGGCCAAAGCAATATTGAGAAAGAAGGACAAATCTAGAGGGATCACACTTCCTGATTTCAAACTATATTACAAATTTATAGTAATTCAAACAGTATGGTATTGAGATAAAAACAGATACATAGATCAATGGAACAAAATAAATAGCCCATGCATAAACCCATATATATATGCTCAGTTAATTTACAACAAAAGAGTCAAAAATATACAAGGGGGAAATGATAGTCCCTTCAATAAATGATGTTAGGAAAACAGGACAGCCACATGCAAAAAAAAAAAAAGAAACTGAACTCCTATCTTACACCACACACACACAAAAAAAACAACTCAAAGTGAATTAAAAACTTAAAGGTAAAACCTAAAACCATAAAACTCCTGGAAGAAAACAGGTGGAAAGCTCCTAGACATTGGTCTTGGCAATGATTTTTTGGATTTGACCCCAGAAGCAAATATAAAAATGTAAAACTACATCAAACTAAAAAGCATCTGCACAAGATAGAAAACCAACAAAATTAAAAGGTAACTTATGGAATGGGGGAGATTATTTGCAAACCATATATCTAGTAAGGGGTTATTATCCAAAATATACAAGGAATTGACACAATTCAATAGCAAAAAAAAAAATACTAGTAGCAAAATAATAATAACAATAACAATAAGTAATAATTACCCTATTAAAAAGTGGGTAAATATTTGAACAGACATTTTACCAAGGAAAATATTCAGATTAACAACAGGTACATAAAAAGCTGTTCAACATCACTAATCATCAGGGAAATGTAAATCAAAACCACAGTAAGATTTCTTCCCATACCTGTTAGGATGGCTATTACCAAAAAACCAAGAGATGACAAATGCTGGTGAAAATGTGAGAAAAGAGAAATCTTGTACAGTGTTGGTAGGAATATAAACTGGTTCATTCACTATGAAAAACAATATGGAGATTCCTTAAAAAATTAAAAATAGAACTACCACATGAAACAGCCATCCCACTGCTGGGTACATATCAAATGAAATGAAATTATATCTCAAAAAGACATCTGCACTCCTATCCTCATTACAGCATTATTTTCAGTATCCAAGATATGAAAACAATCTAAGTGTTCGTTGATGGATAATGGATATGTAAACACACACGCACATAAACACACACACACACACACACACACACACACACACATACACAATGGAATATTACTCAGCCCTAAAAAAGAAGTCAATCCTATCATTTGTGACAATATGGGTGAAACTTGAGGGCATTCTGCTAAGTGAAATAAGCTAGACAGAGAAAGACATATACTGCGTAGTACCACATGTGGAATCTAAAACACAAAAGCAAACAAAGAAAAAACAAGTTGAACTCAGCAACAGAGTGGAAAAGTGGTTTCCAGGGACTAGGTGTGGAAGAAAATAGAAAGAGGTTGGTTACAGTTGCAGACTTTTGGTTATAAGATGAATAAGGCCTAAGGATGTAATGTATAACATGGTGACTATACTTGATAACACTGTATTGTATAATTAAAATTCTGAGAGAGTAGAATATGAATATTCTCACACACACACAAAGGTAAACACATGAGGTGATGGAAGTGTTAATTAACTCAATGGAGAGAATCCTTTCACAATGTATGCATATATCAAATCATCAAGGTACTTGTAAATTAGACCTCAATGAAACTGAAAAAATATATATATCAGTAAAAAAATATGGGAGGACTATTTTGGATTAAAGGAGAACAAAAAAAGATCTAACGACAAAAAATGTGTGCATCTTGATTGGATCTTAGATGTTTAAAAACATCTATACAGACATTTGGTAATATTTAGAGAAATTTCAAATATTGACTATTATCTATTATAGAATCATAGAGTTTATAGCAGATTGTCACTATTCTTAGGAGATACACGATTGGGGCGCCTGGGTGGCGCAGTCGGTTAAGCGTCCGACTTCAGCCAGGTCACGATCTCGCGGTCTGTGAGTTCGAGCCCCGCGTCGGGCTCTGGGCTGATGGCTCGGAGCCTGGAGCCTGTTTCCGATTCTGTGTCTCCCTCTCTCTCTGCCCCTCCCCCGTTCATGCTCTGTCTCTCTCTGTCCCAAAAAAAATAAATAAATGTTGAAAAAAAAATTTTTTTTTAAAAAGAAGATACACGATAAAGTAGTTTATGCTGAAATCTCACAAAGTCTGAAATTTACTTTCAAATGTTTTTTTTGGAATAAATATACACGGAGCTAGAAAGAAAAAGAGCAAAAGTAAAAAAAAAAAAGTTACGAATTTAAATTTAGATGAATGGCTTGTAGATATTTATTGTTCTATTCTTTCTACTTTATCATAGGTTTGAAATTTCTTGTAATAAAAATTTGGAGAATATTGAAGACAGAAAGCATACTAACTAGTCAGTAAGAATGTGTTAAATGCACCACTGATCATAGGATATGGTCTAAGGACATTACCTTGAGTGTATTTCAGGAACACCAGTCACGTGATATGTCAGGAAAATAAATTCCCTGGTCAGACATGTTTATGGAACTTGCATAAAATTTATTTGTAGAAATTCACAACTGCACGTTAATGATAGTTGCATATGCATCAATTCATTAATGCTTCCTAAAAATTATATAAATCTACCTATTTTATAGTCTAGCAACAAAAGTGCATAAAGGTTAAGCCATTTATCCAAAGTCAAAGGTCATGTAGCTCATAATAGAATTGAGATCTGAACTGAAGCCACCTGATTCCAGAGGCACAGCTAGTAATCATTGCACCAAAGATTCAGAGAGTTCTGCACTAAAGAAACTTGTTTTTTCATTCTCACTTATTTCACTGAGCATAATACCCTTTAGGTCCATCCATGGTGTCACAAATGGCAAGATCTCATTCTTTTTGATGGCTGGGCAATATTCCATTATATACTTATATAACACATTTTCTTTATCCATTTAGGTATCAACAGACACTGGGTTGCTTCTAATATCTTGGCTATTGTAATTAATGCTGCAATAAACATATGGGTGCATATAACCTTTTCAAATCAGTGTTTTTGTTTTTGTTGGGTAAATGCCAGTAGTGGAACTCCTGGATCATATGATAATTCTATTTTTAATTTTTTGAAGACATCTATACTGTTTTCCACAGTGGTTGCACTAATTTACATTTCTACCAACTGTGTGTGAGGATTCCATAGTCAACAATATTGTAATAACATAGTGTGGTGACAGATAGTGACTACACTTATCATGGTGAGCACTGAATAATGTATAGAATTGACTAATCAGTATGCTGTACATATGAAACAGATATAACATTGTATATTAATTCTACTTCAATAAGAATTAAAAACAAATGAAATGGCACCTGGGTGGCTCAGCCAGTTGGGCATCTGACTTCGGCTCAGGGTCATGGTCTCACGACTTGTGAGTTTGAGCTCCGCGTCAGGCTCCATGCTGTCAGCTCAGAGCCGGTAGCCTGCTTCAGATTCTGTGTCTCCCTCTCTCTCTGCCTCTCCCTCGCTCATGCTCTGTCTCTCTGTCTCTCAAAAATTAATAAACATTAAAAAAATAAAAAATAAAAATAAAAAAACCTTTTTAAAGAAGCTTACTTAACTCAAATAACACCCCGTATTTATCATAGCTTTTATTTTCTGCATTTTTTCCTGTACAACACTTATTAGCCTCCTAAAATCTCTGAGAAACTGTTTATGGTTGAGCATCTGACTTCAGCTCAGGTCACAATCTCATGGCTGGTGAGTTCTGTCCCACGTCAGACTCTGTGCTGACAGCTCAGAGCCTGGAGCCTGCTTTGGATTCTGTGTATCTCTCTCTCTCTTCCCCTCCCCTGCTCGTTCTCTCTCTCTCTCTCTCTCTCTTTCTCTCTCTCTCAAAAATAAATAAACTTTAAAAAAATTCAAAACAAAATAAGGCTCATTCAAGTTAATTGATTGTGGATAACAATCTATAGAGATATATTTTGTAAAAGGCAGAGTAATCAAGATATCTCGAACTAGGAAGATATTTTGCAAGTGCTTAAGAGCCAAGACAAAAAGAAGAAATGATCCAACGAGAATGATTTTAAAATTGATTTTTGAGTTACAATATAAGAAAAGGTGCTTTTATAGCAACACTTGCCTCAAAATTTGAGTTTACTCTACTATTGGTCACTGCTTGAGTTTCAGCTAAACCAAGCAAGTTAATTTATTATTTTTAGAAAATGTGAATTTAAACGTGTCAAGACGATAATAGAAAAGACTATTAGACGGATACCTTTCATTAACCAAGCAGAAAGTTTCTTATCTATCTACTGCCTACACTATTGGTATGACTGCCAAAATTGAAGACCCAATATTCTTCTCAGGCTCAAAACTGCATTGCAAGGGTATGATAAAGAGTGTTCTTTTCATATGTATAAATGTATACTAAAGCAAAAATGAAAATTAAAATGCCATACCTTGAATTTCTCTAGAACTCCTTGCCTATTAAAACACTCACACATGTTAAATCATTCTTCTGTAATATCCTCAGGTCCACAAGCAACATTCAAAAATTATCCTCAGCAGTCCATTTGGTAGTATGAACGTTTGCTTCACCACGGCATTTTAAAGGATCATATTCTAGAAAATTCATAGAAGGAACTCTATCATAACTGAATACCATTGTGTCTTTAACAAAGACTTTTCTTCTACAAATGGAACATTGCAAAATTGCACATTTATCTTTTTATGGGCAAAACTAGCGAGGTTGTGAGCTGTGACACTAGGTTTTCCATTGTAGTTTTCAAGAATTGGTATTAAATTCTATATCAAGTCTTTCTCCTTATTTTGATGCCATTCTCCTTCTAGGTCATAGCGTCAGTCCCTACCTTCCTATGCTGCTTTCCACTTTTTCTACAAATACGTTTCTGGCACCAGGGATTCTCAGCAAGATTAATATGACTTTCCGATTTAATATAAATCTTTTGATTTGCTGCTGAATGGACTGCTCTTCAGCATTGCTCTCCAACTTCAAGGGACAATGTTGTTTATCATCTGTTCCTGAAAGCAGTCGACCACATCTGGATATTATAGTACTTTGAATTCAGAAACCATGAAATATAAATGTGCTACTATCAGCAGTGAGCACAAATCAAATGAATCACGTTGGTTAGACATCCAAAGTGGTCTACATTTCCTTTACATTTCTGATATGTTAGTTAAAAATAAAAGGCCGTTAACGTCGGAGGTAGGGATATTTTTGGCAATCAGGCTTCAAGCAGAGTAAACTCAGGAGACATAATTAAGGATTTCTAATATTTCATGTTTGTACTCTTCCCCCAGGGTTTTTAAAGACTGGAATTTCAGCTAGTCTGTGCTATGCGCCACAGCAAAATGTAAGGCAGCTTGCCAAATGCTCATCACCCAAATGTGTCCCTAGATATTAAATTGAAGTCAAATTTTATGAGAGTGTCACCCGACAGGATTTAGGTCTGTTTGTTTACCTTTCCCATCTTCTACTGCCTGTAATAGCGTATACGAAAGATTGTCCAGAGCAAAGTTATGATGTGGACATGACTTTGCTCTAGTAACAACTCACTAAGCATAGCGACTTGCAGTCAGAAGCAACATGCGGGTAAGGAATCATTAGGTGAATTTGCTTATCCAAGCCACAGACTGATTCTGAACGCAGCTCTGAAAGAGGAGTTCCAAAAAGTATTTCATATATTCATTCACTCATTTATTCGTTCATTCACTCATTTCAAGAAGTGCCTGCTGCTATTTTATGTTCTAAAAATTTTCAAAGAGCTTGCCATCATAGACCTTATATTATGAATTACAAGCGAGGCAAGCAATCACCACTAGACAAGTTTTCAATACTAGCCACATTCTAGGGGTGCTTGGCTGGCTCAGTCAGTTGAACGTCTGACTCTCGATTTTGGCTGTGATCATAATCTCACATTGGTGAAATCCAGCTCCGTGCTGGGCTCTGTGCCGATGGTGCAGAGCCTGCTTGGGATTCTCTCTCTCCTTCTCTCTCTGCCCCTCCCCAGCTCACACCCCCCCACACACACTCTGTCTCTCTTTATCTCTCAAAGTAAATAAATAAACTTAAAAAAAAATAACAGCATCCTTTTAACAAGCTTACAGAATCCAATGAGACTCTTTTGGGGGACTATAAATGTATCAGTGTATAAATTAATTTACTCACTCAAAAAATACTAAATGAGTGCCTGTCATGTGACACTTTGCTAGACACTGGGGAATAAAGCTGTGAATGAAACAAACACGAGTATCTACCCTTCTGGAACTTACACTCTGGTGGAGAGAGAGGGTAGACACACAGTCAGTTATTTTCATTTTATTTTCTTGTGTTTTGGTTTTTGTTTATTTGTGTGTGTTTTAGATAGTGTTAAGTGCAAAGAAAAAGAATGGAGCAAGAGAAAGGGATGTGGAGTGTCAGGAGGGAGTGATTTTAGATAGACTGGCCGGAGAGGTCTCACTGAGGACATGACATGGGGCGCATGTAAATCTATTATAGAGTAAACAATTTTAGTTTCCTTTTCATCCTCAAAGAAAATGGGTTTCTCACAAGGGGACATGTGTGGTGTTGACTGGAGACACCAAAGGCACAGGAGGCCACCTGCCAGCTCAAAGGATGCTACAGCAGGACCGTCTCCAAATAGCCACGGTGATATGAAAAATCTGGGCCTTACAGACCAGTTTTTACCTGAGGATAAAATACTCTAAAGCCTCACTAACTGGAACTTCTAGAAAACTTCTAGGATTATGCTGTTTAAACTAATCCCGAAGTGACATTTAGTACACAAACTTTGTATCAATGACTCTTTCTTCCACCGACATATTTGATTAGTGTTCTGTCTTTAAGCCACCTTCCCATTACTCTCAAGTTGCTTCTCTTAAAGAACCCATCCATTATCCAGGATGCTCTATGTTGTTCACTTAAGCCCTAGGGCATTTTTATTTCTGAAGCAGGAGAGCAGGCGTTGTTCTAAACTGACATCGTAATTGCTTAAACTGAGCGGTAGCACCCTCTGGGACCTTCAAAAAGCCACACACATACACACTGTGATTCTGTGGGGCAGCAAAACAGACATTAGAGAATCTACATAACACCCAGAGATGCAACCTTATCGTAGTTACTACATTAGCATAGACAACGGAGACACCAAGATTTTTGCCCCGAATGCACATTGAACTCTCTAGCCTGAACAAACGACCTCCTAAAGTTAATAAGAGCGTAGCCCACGCTCTTATTGTTTAATTTTACAAACCATTTCTTGAGTAACTCCTGCATTTGGGAAATGTGTTCTACCTTCCCTTTCCAGGCCTTTACTAGTACTTCAGATTTGATGACTGATGCGGTTTCTCTGAACATTAAATCCTGGGAATAATCCACTATTGCTCTTTCTACTTCTGTAGATCATTTTTCCTGGTCAAAATAGACCAATTGTCTAGCATGCATTCAGTGAACAAGTAGACGGTGAGCACTTACCATGAGCCAGGCACTCATCTAAATGCCCAGAAGATCATGGAAAATGAGACAGGTGAGGACCGTACTCTTGTGGAGCTAACATTCTAACGGGGGGAAAGATTCAGTAAGCAATGAATGTAAATGCACACATGATTTTAAGTAGTTATATGGTCCAAAATGAAAATCAAAGGAGATGTGGAAAGAAATGACTGACAGGTGTCTCTAAGGAAATGTTTTGAATAGGAGACATTTGAATGAGTCTTTTTTTCTCTCACCTTCCCTCTTGTTAACCCCTTATAATCACACCTCTCCTCACCCCTAATCCCTTATAACCATACCTCTCCTCACGCCTAATCCCTGGAATTAGTTAATACTTCTCTGTCAATATGGTTTTGGGTTTTTGAAATGTGACATAAATGGAATCATAGAGTATGTAATCGTTTGAGATTGGCTTCTTTTACTGAGTGTGTATGAGATTCATCTAGGATGAGGCGTGATCACTAGCTCATTCCTTTTTATTGCTGAGTAGTGTTCCATTGTACGACTGTACCATGGTTTGTTTATACATTTACAGTTTGAAAGAAATTTGGGCTGCTTCTGATTCCGGAGATTAAAACAAGAGCTGCTATACATATAGCAAATTGGTATAAACATAAATTTTCAGTTTCCTAGGGCTTAAATGCTTGAGACTAGAATTACTAGGTCACATGACATATGTAATATTTACATGGTAAGAAACTGCCAAACTGTTTTTCTAGAATGGCTATGCCATTTTTCATTCCCAGCAGCAATATGTGAGAGTTCCAGAAGCTCTACATCCTCGACAGCACTTGGTGTTGTGAGTGTATTTAATTTTAGACCCTCTAATAGATATGTGGTAGTGCCTCCTGATGGCCTTAATTTGAATTCTCCTATTGGCTAATGATGTTAAACACTTATATTTACTTGCTGCCCACATATCCTCTTTGGTAACCTATCTGTTCAAGTCTTGCACCATTTTTCAATTGAGTTGTTTGTTTTTCTTACTGTTTTGTTTTGAGAGTTTGGTACATATTGGAGTTAAGACCTGAGTCTTGAGGTGCAGTGACCAGCCCACCTGTCCGGCCTGGTGCAAGCTTTTCAAAAGGAACACAAATAGAGGAACCAATAGAGACACAGATATGGATACAGAAAGATATAATTCCTGTTTTATATATATTCATCTCACTGGAAATGAGAGACACTAAATATAGATATTATAGCAGTGAAAATATTGAAGAAGGAAATTTTTTCAGTATGATGTAGTTTGTTCATAATTAGAATAATAAAATACAATGAATTACAAGGATAAAGAGTAATAAGGGAGAAGGTGCCCCATTTCTCATTTTTAAAATACAATCATAATATGGAGTCATTATAGCAAATCTTAAAGGAGAAAAAAATATATGTTTAAAAGTCATATCCAGAAACAAACACTGAGACTATTTTGATGACTTCTATCAAGGTTTTTCAATTCTGGTTGTTGTTGTTGTTGTTGTTGTTGTTGTTGTTTTGCATAGCTATATTAAAATAGATTTTGCAAAGTTATATAAGCTTTTTAATATCTGATTTTATCTCATTATAAAGGAAGTACATATTTTCAACTGTGAAACAAAATTTGAAAAAAGTAAAATTTTTAAAACTCAGAAAAACACCACTCAAAGATTTCAGTGATAGCAATTTTCTTATTTCCTTATGGCATTTTACATGTGTGTGTTTTCTCCACCTATTTGGTATCATGCAGCCATATACTGATTTTAGACAGAGCTACCACATGAATATTCAAATATTTTTGTTGGATCGTGAAGAGCTTGGTAAGAGAGAATTAATGCTATTGTGTATTTTGTTAGTTTCTACCCTTAAAATCTTCTATAGAAAATAGAAAAAAAGAAAATAATACTCAAGTTGCATGGAAAGGGGTATAAATGTGGGGTTGTAGGCACTTCTGTTGTTAGACTTGGGAGAGCTAAACAAATGTTTTCTGTACTCTGCTTCCAGGTACATGGTACATTCACACTTCTTTTTCTCCTTCCTTCCCTTCTTCCAGTTTCATCACTAGTTCTAGCCAACAAGTTATGAACGGAAGTGTGCAGTCACTTCTGAGAGCAACCCATTTAGCTGCCTTCCATACTTCTCCTTCCCCACACGGGTCTGGTATGCAGTGCTCCAGGCAGTGGCCCTCTGACAGCGTGGCTCCTTGGAGTACTGACTGCTGATGTGATGACAAGCACGGTGGTGGTATTAGTGAGAAACAAACCTTTCTTGTTTGAAGTCACTGAGATTTTTGGCCATGTCTGGACTGCAGCATCACCCTGCCTATTCTAACCAATACAGATATTGGTGCTCTAGTCCAAGGGTTGCCATAAAAATAATCTAAAATAGATGGCATTGGCTTTGGCCTAGGAAGCATGTTGTGAGAAAGACCGGAATGATGATACTTTATGTTAAGAAATGGCAAAACGCTGGGCAGAACAATCCTCTCTAGTCTGTGGGGTGCTGGAGCTTTCTTGTGCCCAAGAGAAATACTTGTATCTCTTTCCAACTCCAGGTTTCATGATGCTATGTTGGTAACTTGAATCTTCCATGGTGGGAGAATTATACCAATGGAACTGGGAAGCACTACAAATCACAGCTTTTTTTTTTTCCCTGAAGAGCTGGATATGAAACTTTTACCACCGTAACACTGAATGCAACAATTGATAAGACAGACCACGCACCTAATGAAACTGTATTTCCCTGGAGAGATTGGAATACTATCAGTGTGTCCCAGTCGACGTGTGCTGCACTTTGCAAAACAAAAAGGTAAAATAAAGGGGTAGTCTCAGAAAAGAGCTAGTCCAGGCATAAGCAGGAATAGCAGAGAATAGAGTTTATACATTCAGGGACTCAGGGCTGGAAGAGGCAAGTATTTCTCAATCACAAATAGGAAAAAATAAGCTTTGTCTAAGAGCAAGTATTAATTCAAGAATGTGTCTTTAAACGTATTGTTAAAATCTCTGAATAGATTGAGATGAAACCAATAAAATCCCTTCACTTTGTCAAAATTGTTCAAGGAGAAAAAAATTTCAAGCGTGGCTATTATATATCCATATGTATATCTGTATCTATATCTATATCATATATATATACACATACATACACACAGAGAATGCCAAATATATATATATATATATACACACACACACATAGAGAGAGAGAGAATGTCAAATATAATGAGTGGAATCAAATAAATAAGAAGACTAAGTTTTAAAAACACCTATCATGTAAAATAAGTCAGGAGTCTATGAGGGGGGAGGACAGCAGAGAATGGGGAAGAAATTACTGAATCTTTGAGACTTAAAATCACACGTGGAGTCCTAACCTTTGCAAAGCAAGCAGACTGATAAGCAGCTCAAGAAGAAAGCATATTCTCTAATCCTCAGGTTTAGATGGAGTCATATTGGATAATGGGAAAGGCAGAAGCTCAGACAGGGTAGAGCTAAGAGCCTAGTGACGAATGGACAAGGGAGCCCCTCCTGGGAACCATAATCAGGACTAATGCAAAGAATAGTCCACATCTCCAGAATAACAGGCCCTTGCAAATTCTGCCTGGTAGAATTTCAGAATTGCTGTGAATCAATGACTTATGTGACTCTTCCTTTCCTTCCATTTCCAAACAAGAATGTTTCCTCTAGTTGTCCTGCTCAATCATAGTATGTTAGGTTGGGGAAAACAGATAACTAATCTTCTCAGCGCTAGGTATCTATGGATCAAAAGGAGCCACAACTGGATCCAATGAAGAAATCACTGTGGCTCTCCCTCCAGCCCACAACTTAGAAACCACAGTGAATCATGCAAAGAACTTAGAAAACGACTTGATGTTATGACTGGATAGAACTTTTCAATTTTTTCCCAGGGGGAAAGAGAGACTATATGTTGCTTGTAGGAAAGAATGAGCCAAGTATTTGTGACCAAATAGGTAGAATGTGATTGTCTTCAGTAATGTCCACTACAAACTTCTAATCTCTCACCTTCCAATCACAAGTAGGAATATACGCCTAGCCTCCTTCTGGTTGGTTGGGGTTATTAAATTCCATCTGGCAAATGATTTGTGAATAGAAGTAACACGAATCATTATGAGCCAACGTTTAACTTCTAAGGCATGACCATCTAATGGTCATTTTTCTCCCTCTTCCAAGATGACTGCCCTGACAGCCTACATCCTGGAATGAGGTCATGCAGAGATAGCTCTCCTCGCCCACCCAAGATGGGCATGTGGCATGAGTGAGAAATTTTATAATTTTAAGCCCTTAAAAGTTAGGGATCATTTAAGACTTCAAGCCTAAATTAACATTTCCTTACTGACACATTTTGATTTAAATTCTCCTCTCATCGTATCCCAAGTTTGTGAAACTTTAGTTATTTTAACAAACATTGCTTTATGAGATTATCATCAGGCAAGTGAAGCAATTCCACTTAAACTCTGTGGTAACAGATACAGCGCAAGAAACATTTTTCCTTATGTTAGGAAATGTAAGGAGGCAGAAGAGGATGAGCAGAATGAAACCCAGGAGGCTGAGCTTTACCCACAGAGATGATACTAAGATGCTTTCTTGCAATACCTTCTTGGACCACCCATCTCTATTTTCATCTCATTTTACTGTCTTAATTGTGCTCTTCCTGGCTACTCTGTGTCAAGTATTACACACCGGAGAGCAAGCATTTTATTCTTTTATTGCCATTAGTAGATTATTTTAAAAGGCATGCGCTTTCTAAATTTCGGTGTTTTTCCCTTCTTTTGCTTTGTAATATGTACATGTAAGCGCCACATGCTATTTCTTTTTCTCTTGTCTTATTCAAGTAAGAAATCATTGACTATAGAACAAAATCTATAGATGTCACTGGATTGACTCACTGTCAGTCTGTGAGTTCTTTGGTCAAATTGCCTTCTCAAATATTAATACTAAACATATTAATGTGCCTAAAGTGTATTTGATTTCCAGGATGGAGAATGCCTTCTTCATCCATAGTGCTGTTTGTTTTAATAAACACAAGATAGAACTTCAGATAATCCCACAGCTTGATGCTCTAATATTCTGAAGGAGTGCAATTCATGAAAAGCTATAATCTCCAGACTGCACCATTTCCAACTAGTTTCTATTCCCAGACACAACCTTTGACTTGTGCACACTACACTTCCATGATACCATACCTAGTTTCTCCTACACTTTGCCTGTTGTCTTCTTGAAGTTGTAGTTATTTATTTATTTATTTATTTATTTATTTATTTATTTATTCTTTTTAAGTTGGCTCCATGCCCAACATGGGGCTAGAACTCACGACCCTGAGATAGAGTGCCATGCTCTATTGGCTAAGCCAACCAGGTGCCCCTGGAAGTCGTAGTGTTATTAAACAGGTAGAACATGGTGCATTTGAATTCAGAAATATGAATAAATCAGAACGCTGACAGTCTTACCTAGGAAACCTTGAGAATAGAGGGGGTTTGCTTAGTCTTCTGGTGGGGACAAGTCCAGGATCTCTACCCAGACATCAAGGTGAGGAAAGAATATCTTCTAATGATCTTCTGTATAGGTAGGGTTGCCATGTTTTATGAGGCAAAGCATGCAACAGGCAAAGTTATCTCAATCCAGTTTTATGAGAGTCACTGTTGGTTGTTCATGCAATAGCCGTTTGCCCATTCTTCATTGCTAAAAGAACCATGATTACATGTGCATGCATGTGTGCCTGTGTGTGAAAGTATGCTTATCCCTAGACTAATTATTGGTCACAACAATCCTATTTACCTTTGAAAATGAAAGAGCTAGGGAGTGCTCATGTGACCCAGTTCCAGATAATGATGTAAAGGGAACTTTCCCAAAGGCTGGTTGGGGTGGGGGTAGGGAGTGATTTTTCCTCCCCAATAAAAGAAAAGCAGGTAAGGAAACACTTTATGTTTGTCCCTCCCCTCTTCCTCCTGCTTGGAATACTGTTGTGTTGGAACATAATATCTAGAGCTGTGGAATTGATCCTGGAACAATGAGATGAAAACCTATGGACAAAATGCCAACACATTGAAAATAGCAGTGAGAAACCAAGCCTGGTATCTTGGTGTTGATATTAGGCAATTGAAGTATACAGGGAGCACCTAACATCAGGCTATTTAAGTAAATAATAAATGTCCTTATGTTTCAATCACTGTTAGAGGATTCTCTTATTTGTAATGATATCTACCTGATAAAAGCACAATTAACCACTTCAAGTAGTTTTTTCTTCCAGATTTGGCTTTTTTTTTT
>NW_024412411.1:24235349-24243548 GCF_014898765.1 Herpailurus yagouaroundi | reverse complement strand
CTTTTTTTTTTTTTTTTTTTTTTTTTTTTTGCTGTGAGTCTGCACCTTCAATGTTGCTGTAAGATTTCATCTTTTTTCCTTTACTTTCTTAAATATTTTCAGTGGAAATTTAGAAAAGTCTACACTAAGGGTGACTAGCAAATTCCCACACTAAATGAAAACTCCACTATTCACCTTTTGATGACTTTATTTCACTTTTGAAAAGATCTGAGAGTCTCTGGAATGAGGCACCTCCCAACTCTCCCCCCCCCTCCCCACCCCACCAACACACACTCTGTCTCTCTTCCTTCTCTACAGTCCAGGACTCAAATAGTCATATTGTCTTTCATGTGACTAGTGCCTTACAAACAGATTTAACATGCATTAATGCATTTGATCCTCAACTCACATCAATTCAACAAATATTTATTGTATACTTAATAAGCTCAAGGTCCTGGGCTAAGTACTGTGATGAATGCAAAGATGAGAAACAGTTTCTGCTTCCATATAGCCCACAAGCTAATTGAATTGATGATATATGTACACCTAGCTCTAATATAATTATGACTGTGATATGTGTAATTTGAAACATAAGCGATGTGCTTTCAAAACAGAAAGAATTCATGAATTCTCCACAGGGGAAAATCATTGAGCTCATAGCACCAAAGGACATGGCATCCAGACAGTAGCTTGTCCTCTTTAAGCTAGAACTAAAAATGTATATTTATTGTCAAGCTATAGTGAACGAGGCACGAGAAATAGAAGAGATATTTCACACAGCACACACCTGAATCCAACTTCTATTAGTTATTGGCTAGGTGATTTGGCACAAGTTCTGTGACCTCCGTAAATGTCTGATTGTTCATCTGTCACAAGTTGCTGACAAAAGCTACATTTTAGGGTTTGTTGCAGGGTTTTAAATAAGAGACATAGCGTGCTAGTATAGAGCTTGTTTTATGTCGGCTTTCTAAAAATCATTTATCGTGTTGCTATTATTATCCTTCACAATACCAAAATTGGAATGAAAATTCTGTACAGCCAAGGACAGCATGCAATGGGCACAAATGGGTCTGAAATGTGAGTTTGTAGACAGCAATGAGGGATGAAAGTGCAAAAATAAAATAAAATAAAAAATAAAATAAAATTTAAAAAATGGGCAGGAGAACATTTTACCTTTTTCTGGTTATGTATATACATTCTCTATATCACTTGGCAGGAAACCATTTATTCAACCAAGAAGAAGTGGAGTCTTATAATACCACCAACCTAGGTGGCTCTAGAACCTTCCTTCAATTCTAGGAATTGAACCTATCATGATTAGGCAATCATCATAATAATCACCTCTTATGATTAGGAAATTAGGGGGCCAAACTTTATGAAGCATGTGTTACAGTAGATTTTATTGTTATTTAAGTATGGTAAAGCTAACAGATCACAGACAATTGCCACTCAAAAGATAGTTTATTGCTGTCAGTTTCCAAGAAGACACGGCATGCCACACCAAGCAGGGACACATGGAGAAGGACCAGGGTCGATCAAGAGACAGAGGGGAAAGGGAGATGCTGTGGGCAAGCACCTTTACTGCACTCTCCATGGGAAGGAACAAGCAAGGCAGGGTAAATAGACTTAGACTTGGCTCGTCTGAATAGTTCCAGCAGGCTGTGAGGCCTAGGGGTTGTCCCTACCAACATGGTGGCTGATGGCAAGTGGATAGCGGCTCAGGGTGTGAGAGCTACATAAAGAGGTGGTTGGGGTGTGGGTTCGAGATTGGTTTACATATGTAAAGCATGCTCCCAGGCCAGTGGTTTACTACCTCTAAAAATTGGCTAACCGTAGAAGGAGCTGTCCCTCCGGGGTCAACAAAGCCCCAGACATAAAAACATGAAAATACAGAAAACAAAAGATACAGTTAATATAGGATGTGAAAAGTAAAACGAACTAGAGTGCGGGTGTGGGTCATCTCAGATCTTTGCAATTCCAAGAATAAAATGCTTGTCATATGGCCCAGAGCACTCTTTTCAGTACTGAGGCTTATTTCCTAGTTCTCTGCTGTGTTTCACATGGTAGAAGTTGTTGCTTAAGTGAGGCATTTTAACTGATGTCATGTGTCACTGAAAACATCCTTCATTCACTTCCAAACTCAGTCCAAATATCCTCACTTGAAATGCTCAGTGCTCAGTTGGTATGAGTAAACTTCCTAATTGTAAATACTTAGGTTATCCCCAGAGTTAAAAAAAGAAAAAGAAAAACAATATTTTTCTTTGTTTTACTTGATTTTGAGCTCATAAGACTACTTTTGTTTCGATTGATTTAAGCAAACGATTGCTTTTATACCTAAAATCTTTTTATCTAAAATTCTTGCAGAAGGTCATCCTGGGCTTTAAGTCATTTAGTAGCTTCTTCTTCTATCACTTATCTTAGGAAGAAAGAGGTCCTCATTATATCTACAGATGACATAACCACAAGGGGTGGAAGAGAAGGTGAGTCACTCACCCTGAGAAGATAAAATTAGATTCCCAATGATCCTGGCAACAAGAGTCAGAAATAAAAGTAGTTACTTTCAACTAGCACAAAAGTGCATTTTGACATGAGACGCAAAGTGCAAAAACTCAAGAAACAGTCGAGATTATGGAGCGACAAAAGGAGAGCCACAGACATAGCTGACCTCAAGCTAAACAGGTTCAGGAATGGTTTTGTTATTAGTGAAAAAAAGAAGTGTGTTCTTGGGATGCATAAACAAGAGAAGCAGTAACATAAAGAATTCACGCTGCGTTTCGGAGCTATGTAAATACATTACTTCAAGGAAGATGTGTAAAATTTGGAGATGATTCAAAACGGAGTAACTATAATTTTGGGAAAGTTTTAAGAAAAGCGTAATAATTTAACCTTGGGACCAGAAAGTTAATTGGGACTCTTAGGTGTCAACTTCATGTACACCCAAAAGAGGAAATTGCCCACATGGTGTGAAGGTGCTGTTGCCTAAAAATATCTTCTGCCAAGGTGCCACAATAATGAAATTCTACCACCAGAAAATTATTCCTAGAATCACAAAAGAGTTCATTGAAATCAAACCAATACCGTATACGTGTATATATTAGACACTAACCTAAAAGTAACCAGTCTGTGACTAACTACTTCTAACGACAGAGTATTTACTAATGATGATGACCCTTCTCACCCACTGATCACCTTCTGTGGGCTACAAATTATGTTAAGAGTTTTTAAAACATAACATTCAATTCTATTTTTCAACGGGGAAAGTGGAGCCTAACATGGTCAAGGCACTTGCCTAATATTTTACGAGTGGTAGACAGGTAATTCAAAGTGTGCAGTCTGATTTCAGAGTCTCAGCTCTAGTTGACCACTAGACTAAGTAGCTTCCCATCCAATAAATAAGGAAACCTAGACTCTGAGAAGCGAGACCACCTTTCAGTGTCACATGTTGGTTAAGCCCAGAGCTTGGCTCTGAACACAGGTCTGTCTGACTCCAAAGTCTCAGTATTGTCCCCATTATACCACAGTGCTTTCTCACTGACAATCTTTCTCATCACACTATCCTTCAAGCTTCTACTGTACAGAATTGTTATAAATTGAAGAGCATGGCAGGCTCCTAATAAATATTCATTGAACAAATATAATTGAATTTATGCAATAGCAAGTTGCATTATAAAAGAATTACAACGTGAAAGCTATAGAAATCAAGTTCCATGAAGAGAAACAAATCTATGTAAAGAAATAAATGCTCCCTTTGCCACAGTTTGGTTCCCAGAAAAGGTAACCGAATCCAAGTCCTTTACAGCTACCTCTGTAACCTTGCAGGGATTTCTTCTAAACCGGGCCACTGTGTCACAGCCAACTCATTTATTATTTGGTCTTTGTTATGACAAGGAGATAGCAGGGACTCAAACCCTGTCCACTAAGAAATGGATAGAGATAGCCTAGTCCCTGCACCTTTACCAGAAAATTGCTATCAACAGTAAATTTCACTCACTGTTAAACTGGAGTCTGACTGGGGTCTGAGTAATGAAGACCTTGAACACTTATCAACCATTTGATTCACCTCTGAGCCTGACTTTAAATATTCTGAACCAAGATAAACATGTTTCAACATTTGGTGAAATACTCCCTTCAAGAAGAAATGTGAGTCAGGGAGCACTCGAGGAGTCCTAAAGGAAGATGAAGTGGACTGTGAAATTCTCAAATATAATTATAAACTTAATAGTGTGTGTATTCAGTTCTGATTGGTGTATAATCACTTAACTAATAGAAAGAAACTAATTTGCTATTACAGCTGTTTTGAAATTACATTTAAAGGCAGAATCACGGTGCACTGGGAATTGCAGCCAGAGAGCCACTGACTAAATTTTAGCTTTAAAAAATTTTTTTTCTCTCTCATTTCTCCATTAATAATTGCTACGAACAGTAACTAAAAATAGAATTAGCATTGAAGTCTTCTTGCAGGAGCAATGACTAAATGAATTCATCAGCACATTTTCACAAGCCTGTTTCAGAGATCGGAGGTTAGGGGACCGTTTACTAAGCTTTGATGACAACTAGTTTGTAGAATTACTTTCTACTGGAACCTAAATGCTGAAAACCTTCATCAGAAATGACCCAAAGGATTGGAAATGCTGACGAAATTATTTCATATTCAATTTATCTTTTGACAAGATCAGACCTGTTCAGGAGTCCTCGTATTCTTTTGAGAACAAAACATCAGCTCATAACCTTGACAAATTAAGGGATTGTGACAAGCAGTATTAACAGAGTATCAGACACTCATTATTCGATGTAGATTCATAGGTGCAGATTTAATTTAGCAGTAATGATTCATATCTATATGGATTAGATAATATCTTTATGTGAATCTTTATTATAAAGTAAGGTTAGTCAACTTTAGCACTATTGACCTTCTGGACCAAATCCTTTTTTGTGAGGGGCTATCCAGTGCACTGCTGGATTTGTAGCAATATCTCTGATCTCTGTGGTTCACACACCGCTGCCACCAGTTGTGACAACCAAGAATGTCTCCAGATAGTTCCAAATGTCCCTTGGGAAACAAACGAGTCCCTAGTTGAGAACCAATGACATAAAGCGAGAGCAGCAGCATATGTGAGTTAAACAGGTAGTATTACCACCTTATAGCACATAAGGACAAATTTCAGGAACGACTGTAAACCATAAAACGGTTTAATTTCTCAGGAGAAAAAAGATGACCAGTTATTATTAGTATTAGACCTTGAGATTCTCAGGAATCTATTTATAGACAATGCTAACAACTTAAAAAAAAAAAAAAGGCTAAAATAATCTGAGAGTATACTTACTAGTCCAGCAGTTAAGGGACAGCCCAGAACATAGGGGGGCAGAGAATGGTGCTTACCTAGTGATATCTGGTTGAAAACAAGCTGAGCTGGCCTACTGAATACATGTCCCCTTACCTCCATACCCAACGACTAATTGATGACTGAAGTCAACACTTTCTATTTTTAACGTTAGGCAAAGAAAATGTTAATCACATCATTTCTTCATTTTACAACACGTAATCTATTTCCTTAGACCAGGCAAAGTGTGTGCTGCTGAATGCAGAAGATAAAGCTGACTCTTATGACCTTGAAGTACTGTTCCTTAACTGAGTCCTTCCCCCCATCCTTTAAAAATAGATCAGTAGGACCAGCATGTACCTTTCCCCTTAGTAGTGATCCTATATGCTGGTTTTAAGACCATTTTGATAATATCTCTAAGGTGTTTTGAGATATTCACCGATAAAAGCAAAAATAAACTGTAATATAAGATGATCAAATTATTCCACTATGTAGACTGTTTGGAAAATTCATGATGAGTCAGTAAGATGTGGCTAGTTTTGCTGGAGTTCATGGTGTTGATCCAGCGCCTTCTAATCAACCAACCAAAGACATAGGGCGGAGAAAATACATTTGCCCTGGAAGTAAACACACCTGGTGACATTGCTCCTTCTACCACTGGCTGCCTGCATGAATGGTTATCAGCTCTTGGCCTTCACTTCCTCCTGGGTATAATGAAATGGGCACAATCAGTGATTTCTAAAGTGGTCTCCAACTCTAAAAGTCTATGATTCTTTGTATTTACTTCCTTCATACATATATGTTCAATACTGTTTTGAGTGGGGGTGGGGAGATGAAGAAACTGCCTCTCAAGTATCTGGGAATCTTTTCTGAGACAAATTCAATGACACAGAAAATAATATGAGAGCATATAGCTCTTCTTTTAAATGGAGACCACTGAGTGTAGCAAGAATTCAGAGAAAAGAGACACTGAAGGGTGGGGTCATTTCCATGGCTCTCAGAAACCATGTTGAAGCTGGCAATAAGGAGATTGGCAGGGACTCTGAAAGCTTGAAGTCCTAGAACCGAAAGGGTTCTCCAAGTCCATTGGTCAGATGACACAAGAGGAAACAGAGTCTCAGAGCCATAGGTTGATTCACTCAAAGCTTACAGCTCTTAGCATCACAGCTAAAACCAAGATCTCTGTTCTTATACTTCCCTTGTTTTTTTTTTCCCTGAAATGTATTCCAAATTAAAAAGCTATATCATTTATGCATTTCTTGATCTAATTTTCCAGGAGCATCTATGTCCTCATAATTGGTACCTAGGAAGAGGCACAGGAAGAGGTGAAATATCTCTTCGAAAGAAAACATAGTTAAAAACTAACGCCATATGCTATTCCAATAAAAAGCCTGAAGACTTAGTCATTCCTAATTCAATACCCTAGTCACTGATTTTCTCTATGGGACTGAGCAAAAAATAATCTTCATCTTCTGCTTTCTGCCTATTTCCCAGGGTTGCAAAGATGAAGAAATAGACAATCAAATCAAGCAGGAAAGTATTCATATATCATGAGAGGTAAATTAAATGTGTGGTTCTCCACTTGGCTGCCCTTCAGAATCCCATGTTGAGCTGAGCCACCACCCAAGACCTACAAAATGAGGAGCCTACAGCATTGGGCCAGGGAATGTGTCACTTTACAGCTTGAAAAAATGATTTTGATGCATGCCCCAGATTGGGAATCATTGGATTTGACTTTTAAAAATTCCCTTCAAATCCAAGATTCCTTGAATCTTTGTGCCTAAGTAGGCTTGAGTGGGATTTCACTGTGGTGTTAAGCCTAAGCAGGAGCAAGCAATGATTGAGAACCTCACCTGGGACAGAATCCCACCTGGCTTCTGGGCGCCATTATGAAGAACTCAAGGTGGTGGAGATTATACTGAAAAGACCGTGTGAACAGAACACTGTCCATTAAAGTACCTGTGCCTGCTGAGTGAATTGCCCCCCAAAAAATCTCTCTTTCATAGCCTTTAGGGGCAGTGGGGGGAGGTCATTTGAATGGATGGAGATATTATGCCATTTGAAAGAGTTAGTCCATATCCCAAGCACCATAAGCTCTGAGATTAGAACTTGTGATGTACCCATGACTTTCCAGCCTGAAGAAGAAGGGTTAGGGGTGTTCCCTGGGTGATGGACAGAAACTTAGAAAAAATAATTTCTTCTTTTTTCCTCTATTAGGCTCATAGAGGCTAACATAAAGGAAATATAGGGGTCTTGGAATCAGCCTGAATTTGAATCCCAAATCTACATTCTGATTTTTCCTAGATAGGTAACTGAGCAAATCACATTAACCTTATGACCCTTAGGTTTCTCATCTAGAAAGTGTTGGGGTGCCTGGGTGGCTCAGTCTGTTGAGTGTCCGACTTTGGCTCAAGTCATGATCTCACGGTTTGTGGGTTCAAGCCCCGCATTGGGCTCTGTGCTGGCAGCTCAGAGCCTGGAGCCTGCTTCAGATTCTGTGTCTCCCTCTCTCTCTGCCTCTCCCCCACGTGTGCTCTGACTGTCTCTCTCTCAAAAATAAATAAAATGTAAAAAAAAAAAAAAAAGGAAGAAAGAAAAAGTGTTAAAAATAGTACTGGCCCTTTATTGTGATACTTTGGCAATTATGAGACATAAGACATCTGCAGTATTTGCCCAAGTAGGTATTCAGTAAACGTAAGCAATTATTAAGAGTACTGACGCTATCCAGTGAGGTAAGACATTGTGGAAAGCCATGGAATAGCACACATGACAGGTGTGTGGTAGAGGCAGAAAATTCCCAAATAAAGCAGAGAAGCGTTTTGTCAATCGACTTCACAGTTTGATGCCAGCCTAAAGAAAATACTATCCTGGGGCGCCTGGGTGGCGCAGTCGGTTAAGC
>NW_024412411.1:24104763-24234949 GCF_014898765.1 Herpailurus yagouaroundi | reverse complement strand
AAAAAAAAAAAATTAAAAAAAAAAAAAAAAGAAAATACTATCCTTAACACTGTTCAGCAGAGAATACTTTTCTCCTCCTCCCTCTCTCTGACTTTCTCTTTCTCCCTCTCCACATACACACATACACTCCTTAATAAAGAAACAAATAATGGCTCCTTTAGAGCACAACAGCAAAACTCGTGTAGCTGGCAAAAAAGCAAAGCCTTCTGCCAGGAGCATTGCCAGGCAGGATGTGCTCAGAGGATGCATGACAGCAGGGTCCCCAAACAATGCTGCTTTACAAGCCAAAGTGGGGGTGACCACAAGCAGATCAAAGCAAAGGAAATGTAGCATAAAAAAGAAAGCCCAGCTTAGAGCAGAAAAAAAAAAAAAAGTCTGGGAAATGTCCATAACACCTCTGCGGCCAACCTAGCGTGCAAAAGTCAGAAAGAGGGAGCTTTTTTGATCCAAAGTAATCAACATCCTTTGTGGGTAAGGAGGCAGGACGCCAAGCAGCCACAAGCTCTCTACACAACTGCGTGCCCATAAGTCAGAGACAAGGTGGGCAGCATGGGAAGGACCGTTGCCCACATACCCACTGCCAGCCGCAGCTTCCATTATGAGGGAGAATGCTTTGCAGCACTAAAATCCATCTAAGACTATTGTCAGGTACCAAAATCCACAAGCAAAATGATTCGCAGGGGTACCTGGGCCAGCTGTCACCCTAGGGAAAACTTCACAGTGGAGGAAGTTTGTTTAGAAAGCCATCCGCTGCCATCTCGCATCTACATAACTTTTCTGACTTCCTCTCTCCGCTTCCCTCCACCCCAAGGGTAAGCTTTTATTGAACGTTCATTATGTGTAAGATGCTCAGGTAAGGGGATTAGGCTACGAAGATGAATAAGCCTTAGACATTGTGTTCGATATATCCGTAGTACCCACACAAATAATGACAGGACGATGTGAGAGGTACCAGGAGCGTGCGAACAAAGTGGGAAAGAGGAAGCTGCATCTGTCAAGGGAATCACTCAGGTGTCATGGAGGCAGAGACGTCTGAGACAGACATTGAGGAATCAGTAAGTATTTAGGGCTGACAGTACAAAAAGCAATCCAGGCAGAAGTCCCGTCGTGGGGGATGTGCTTGGGGGAGTCACCACGTCCTGTGTGGGAGTTAGTACAGAATGACAGGCCGTAATGCAAGAAAAGTAGACTGGCGGAAGGTTTCCAAAGCCCTAAATGTCCTTAAGCCCTATTGGCATTACATGCCCTCTCAGTCGTTCCTACCTGCTGAGAGTCCAGCACAGGTCAGATTCGGTTCACCCAGTGGGGCTGCCTCACCCACTCAGCCTCTTCACCTGAACACTCCCAGCTCAGCTCTAGAAAGATTGCCCCCTCCCACACACGGACTTGTCACGGACTTACTCCCTATAGCATTAGAAAAGTTAAATTTCTACTCTTCCTAGTGGGTTTGTGCATTTCATTGATTTCTTAAACAAGTTAAAACAAAATTTTAATGTTTATTTTTTGAGAGAGAGACACAGAGACAGAGCACGAGTGGGGGAGGGGCAGAGAGAGAAGGAGACGCAGAATCCGAAACAGGCTCCAGGCAACTGAGCCACCAGCACAGAGCCCCACGCGGGGCTCGAACCCACTGACGGAGAGATCATGACCCGAGCGGAAGTCGGATGCTTAACCACTTAAGAGCCACCCATGCTCTCCGTTTTGTGCATTTTAGAAGACGACTTGTATTAACGCAAACAGAAAAATGGAGGTGGGAAACATCTTTGAGCAGAAGGATCTCTCTGCCACTTTCCCCAGGCTTTTCAGTGTCGTTCCTCATGTCCTCCGCTTACCCTATTTCCAAACTCGAAGATCAGAGGCCCCACTGCTCCTTGGCACACCACCTCCGATCTTTGATTTACCTCCGTTAGAAGCCACATCAGTTCTTGCGGGAATTGTGGGAGATTTCAACCTTCCCCTGCTACACCTTCACATAACAGATGAGGTTCCTCCGTGGAACACGTTTCCAAGTGCAGCTTCTATTTTGGCCTGAAACGCAACCCAATGAACGTGAGATTTTGAGAGGCGACTGGGGTGCTACATGTAACTCCACCCATGACTCTCTCACACATGTTTTGATGAAAGCAAGCCTGTGGTTAGCACACGGACAATCTTGACTTGGCTCTGATTCATAACAGAAGAAAATTGTTCGCGAATGTTACGTCACAACTAGTATATCACATGGGGTGTAGCCCTGAATGATTTTACATGCTAATGCGACACAGCACCCAGGTGAAGGGTCACTGGCTACATGTTGAACTGAGAAATATAAAGACACATTTCTCAGTGGTACACTTTACGTCGATAATCCATATGTAGCTTTCCAACGTGTCCGGCTCACTCTTAGGGAACACATTACAAATGGATTGACCTAACTCGTTATTTCACTACAGATACATCATAGAGTCCAACGAAAGTAACTCAGTGACCTTTCATTCTTTTATGAAATGCTTTTCAATTGGAAATAGACTGAGCTGGAGGTCTCAACGTGAGCAGGTGTTTGCTTCATTATAATAAGAAAAATTACATCTCATTGTACTTGGCATAGAAGCTAAGATTTTTTTTTTTGGAATGCTATAGTTAAAATAATTGTTTTTTGAAAACCAAATTAATATATGTATGTGTATTATCTCCCTTGAACAAAACCGCAAAGGGAATGTCAGACAAGGGCTCATGTCCTACATCAGTCAGCTCGCTGTGAGGTAAATGAACCAACATCCGGGGGGGGCTTGCAAGAGCAAACATTATCCTCACTCATACGTCTGTGTTTTCAGGATAGACAGGGCTGCTCAGCTCTGCTCTGCATGTCCTTTCATTCAAGGGCCTCAGGTAAAGGCTAAGTCCCTCTTCGGGGGATGCTCATTTTCATGGCAGAGACTAAGAATAAGAGGCATCACATTTGAAGCTCCTGTTCGGATAGAGCCTGTGTCTCATTGGCTCATATCCCATTGGTCAAAAACAGTCACACAGACTAGCCCAACAGCAGTGGGGCAGGAAAATCCACCCTGCCCCTAACAGGAGAGGGAAATCAATATTGGAAACAATAACACAATCTATCACAGACCACCTCCTGTGGGTATTCACTGTTCCTTTCTCTCTCTCTTTCTTTTTATATTTATTTTTGAGAGAGAGAGAGAAAGAGAGAGAGAGAGAGAGACATAGACAGAACATGAGCTGGGGAGGGGCAGAGCGAGGGAGAGACAGAATCCAAAGCAGGCTCCAGGCTCTGAACTGTCAGCACCGAGCCCGACGCGGGGCTTGAACTCCCAAACCGCGAGATCGTGACCTGAGTCAAAGTCGGATGCTTAAGCGACTGAGCCATCTAGGCATCCCATGTTCCTTCCTTTCTCATTCAGACTTACCCACTTTCAAGAAGTGTACCTGGAACCGCTCATCCCATTATGGCGTTGGATGCCAATTTGAAGATCTCATGCGTCTCTAAATCGGGTATAAATAATTACAATAAATGCCCCCATTCGTAAAGAGGAAGGATGAGAAGCACTTCACAATCAATCATTGATACACAGCACTTTGGAAGTTCTGCTGAACAAACATTAGAGGCCCTCCTATCCTGGGGCAGGGAATGTTCCTTGAGTAAGCCCCTGTTCTGCTGTCTGCAGGTAGCTCCCCAGTCCCTCTTTCTCTGTGGGTCTTGACTCCACCCTCCAGGACATCTTTTTTTTTTCCTGTTACCATCCTCCCTGGTTGTATGTTGGGAGGGCATCGGGGATTGTGCCATCCTGGGGGAAGGAGCAATTTGGTCAGCCGGCTTCTTGCCCAAATTGTCTCAAAAAGTCACAAACTCTTACTTGAGGATGACAGTGCTTGGAGCAGTAGAACTCTTTCAAAGACTTTGTTAGCTATTGATTTATTTGATTCCATTTTTGTGCGCCAGCAGCCTACGCCAGAATTCTCTGGTGGACGTATGTTTTTCTCTAGACTTAAGGACACTGTGGGCTTGTCAAGCTATTGCAGACTCATGCCTTCAGGAATTGTGGCCACTCTCACAATTTGTTTTCAGCCTACATCTTAATCAGTGGTGTTGAGCTCAATACATTTCTCAATTTTATCTTTTGTCACTTGAAGATTAAAAACAGCCCCATTTTTCAACTCTGAAATCCCAGAATTTAAGGCTCCCTGTTTTCTTTTTCATGCCATCCTGCAAACAGGCCAGTCAGTTATTTTCTGGATTCATTTCATTTTTAAAATATCAAATGCAGCTAGTAACAGTAACACACTCTAGCAATATTCCATTTAAATACCTTCCCAGCCAAAGCCACAAGTTCATCAGAAGGCTATCTGCAGTTATGGTCACTGCAGCAAACCTGTATTATTACACTGATTACCACTTTTCAGTTTCCTTCAATACTTTCTCACCACCAACAGCTTTATCCCGAAGGAATTGCCACTGATTTTTTTTTCATACAACAGCACCCTACTCCCCATCAGTTTTTATATTAGCTTCCTCGCTGCACAAAGAGCAACCCCAACACTCTGGCAGTTAATAACAACAAACACATTTCTTGCCCATGTGACATGTTAGCAAGTGCCACTTGGCTGTGAATACTTTGGCACTGTTTCACATATCTTCACAGTCAGGGACCCAGGCTGAAGGGGCAACTGCTATGTGTAACGAATGCATTCTCACGACAGAAAGGAAGCACAAGAGATATTAAATCACAGTTAAGGTCTTTGTTGAAAGTAGCATGGTTACTTCTCACATTCCATTTACCAAGTCTAGCATAATGGAGTGGGGAAGTATTTTCTGCCCATTTTGAGGAAGTAGAGTAAATATTTTCAAATAATACAACCGACCATGTACTCTACTGAGAAAGCAAACTGATAGGGGTTCCTGGGTGGCTCAGTAGGTTAAGCATCTGACTTCGGCTCAGGTCATGATCTCACAGTTTGTGGGTCCTGTGTCGGGCTCTGTGCTGACAGCTCAGAGCCTGGAGCCTGCTTCAGAGTCTGTGTCTCCCTAGCTCTCTGCCCCTTCCCACTCACACTCTGTGTGTCTCTCTCAAAAATAAATAAGTATTTTTTTTTTAATTGACAAAAAAAAAAAGAAAGCAAACTTATAAAACCTCAGAGTTAGGGATATGTTAGACCAGCTCCATGAAGTTAGTGCAATGATCAGGATATTTATAAGGTCAATTATTTATTTATCATTCTGGGGGAAAAAAAAAAAGAAGAAGAAGAAAGAAACCAATGAACTATTTGACTTTGTGCTATAAAACCTCTCACAAAGATATGGTATGAAAGTGATCAATATGCAAAATCGCTTCTATGAAAGTGAAAACATGAGAGAAGCATAAAGTTTCTTAATTGTGTGCTTTGTCTGTTTAATGAGAATAAAAATGTTGATAGTGAATTACATGTTACGGATATTTGCACAGGCAACCTGGATTTGCTGAATCCTTACAGTTTACATTTGATTCAGTCAAGGACTTTACATCACAACCAACAGAAGCGTTAGGGGTAAAAAATCTGCCCAGCATTGTGGGGTTCTTCTGATTATTCTTACACAATTCACAAACATTAAGTGCGACGTTTTCCATTTGAATGGCAGCCATTGCCAGGCAAGGCTTCTGAGAGATAACAAAGTGAAGAGCGCCCTCTAGGGGTAAGTTGTAGGTTTTAACTTGTAAACCGAACCGTCCAAGAATTTCATTCTTTTCATTTTGCTTCTTGATCTGGACGCTGAAATTTAAAAAACAGAATCTTAGAAATATCAACAACACTCTGAAGTGCCTTCCCCCGTGTCTGAAAGCTGTGTATTTTATATTGAGAAGTATCAAGCAAGTCAATACTCTTCATATAATAAAACATGTTATTTAGTCTGTTACTTTCTTATCCTTAAACTGTCACAAATATATGCTCAACTTTATTTTTAAGAAGAAATAAAAGTCTTCACCCTGGAGACGGAGCTTGAATAATCTGCAATGTAGATTTTGGTTTTATTGATTACAGGCCAGTGTAATCACTGGGAAGAAATATCTAACAAGTTTCTAACTCACGATAGTTCCAGAATGATTACACATTTTATTAATCAAGGTCACAGTCACCTCATTTTACTGGTGTCAATGAAAACCTGATGCGATGCGTTAATTAAGAATCACCATGGCAATGAAAATGGATATCTTAAACAGCGCGGTCATGGCTGCTATTTATGTGTGAGTTCCAAGTGCCCTCTGTCGGACAAACGCAGCTGCTGAGAAAGCCCTGTGTCCCACCTCTCCCCTAGAGTGCCTATTCAAGCTAAAGTTCCATTAAAAAGATGTAGGCGCTCAACCCATGCAGAGATATAGGATCAGGCTTTATATTAAAATCGTGGAGGAAAAAAATTCATTGAAGCTTTATTGTATCTGAATGACTAGTTCTCAAATACCATTCCTTTTTTTTTTTTTTTAATGACCGAAATCTCATTTTAAATAGCATTGCCTCTTTGAGGAATTAGAAACGAGTAGAAAACAAGTCATGGACAACATTTGAAAACTCGAATTTTCTTTTCAGCACTTAGAGATATGTTTCTTCTTCTACCTAACTGACCTAGAATCCCATGTACGTAAGTTTTTCATCCCCCAGGGCGATGAGGCCAGTTTGCTCAGCTGCGCTGTAAGTTACCAAAAAGACAATGCGTCTACTGTGTAGTTGAAAATGCTATATTTGCAGTAACCAACTCAGAGTCAAGGATTGAGCAGAATAGTATAGTCTTGGAAGGCGAGGGTGCAATATTTTTTTTGGCATCCAGGAACTACTAGGTGTCTTCGTACGGGCAGACGCTACCATTAATTGTCTCGATCAGACTTCCAGCTGTAAGACAGGGATTTTGCCCTTATGAAGCCTAGTCCACATTTCTTTTTAAAAAAATTTCCTCCTTCTCCGGTGGTCTCTCTAAGCCATTAAAGCCTTAAATGTATAACCTGGAGTTCTGGAAAACCAGTCTTTAAAAAAAAAAAATGAAAGAACAAGATAATCTGCACTCCTGAACTCAAGAGCAAGGCGTCTTCTGTCTGCAAATGCCTTTCTCCTGAGAATTATGAGTTTTTCCAAACCATGAGGTGATAGCCTGGCTCTTAGTAAGCCCAAAGAAATACATTTACAAAAATAAAAATTAGAGCAAGCCTCTTTCATCCATGTTTAACCATTTCATTTAGCTGCTAACATTTTTTAGCTGCTAAAATATTAGTAAAATAACCCAAAATATGACGACTATTGCTTCTCTGCAATAAAAGTCATATGGACTGAATTGTTTTTCCTAAAAAAATGTATATTGAAGTCATAATGCCCCAGTGCTTCAGAATGGGACTGTATCTGGAGATAAGGTCTTTAACTAAGTTGAGGTCGTTAGGGTGCCCCCAATCTAATCTACTGGTATATTAACAAGAAGAGGAGATTAGGACATATACACACACAGAGGGAAGACCATGTAAAGACGCACAGAGAGGACGGCCGGCCATCTACAAGCCAAGGACAGAGGCCTCAGAAGAGATGTGCCCGGCAACACCTTGATCTCGGCCTTCGAGCCTCCAGAACTGTGAGAAAGTACATTTATTTCGCTTGAGCCATCCAGTCTGTGCTACTGTGTATGGCAGCCCTATCAAACTGATACAAAAAGTGAAGCTGGCATTATTTCTATGACTCCACAATATCAGAAAAGAGATTCTAGTGTTTCTTGTAGCTTTCGCCTCAATTTTTTTGCCTCACGGCTGATAGCCAGCTAATTCTGTTCCAGACAAGACAGCTACATCCAAGACAGGAAAAGAGGGGGAGAGAAGACTTTTCTTTTTACTAAAAAATAAAAGATGGGACTTCATTTTCTAATACAGACTCATTGCAAGTATCAGAAAACTGAGAGGCTCAAACAAGATTTATTAGCTCGAGAATTAGAAATCCAGGGGTAGTGCCAACTTTAGCTATGGCTGGATTCACAGATGAAATGATATTATCTGGGGCAAGAGTCTCTCTATCTCTTAACTTCTCTTTCACCATGTCTTCTGCTCCTCGAGGCTATCCCTAGAAATTCCAGGATTTTTCCTCATGGCAACAGGTTGGCTGCCATAGGTGTAGCCTCGCATTGTTTCAAGATCTAGTCCAGCAAGAAAGAGTTCCTGTCTCCCAACATCCCCGAGGAACATATGCTTCTTTCCTTGGCTCACCCTCCTGGCATAATTATATAAAATACGTCTTCCTCCTCTTGTGTTAGCATGAGCGCTAGGAAGTCAGTGTTCACTTAACAATGTTGATGATGCTCAACATTGTAAAGAGTAAAGGACCACTTTTCATCAAGCACTTACTATATACTAGGCGTGGTTCATTATCTCCTTGAATCATCACAGAACCTAAAGCAACAGGAATGATTATCTACCTCAAAAAATACTATTGAATATTGATATATTTTTATATAACCAATCTTAAGTAAATAAAGTAACTTGGTACCAATAACTGAGATTAAAAAAAACAAAAAAACAAAAAAACAGAGTCAGAAATTTAATACATTTCTGGCTGGCTCTGGAATCTTCATCCTCCTAACCAGTTTGCTCCACTGGATTCTATGTCGTTTCAAACAAAGCATGGACAGCTCTTGCTCGTCTCCATTTCAAGAACCTCTCCTGCCATGACTTCTGCCCACCTAGTTCTAGTAATTCCTGGTTACTAGAACTATACCTCTCCTCTATTCGGTTCATGAAAGGCTAATTCTTAACAAACAAATGTTTCATTCTTCCCAACCATTTTAATTTTAGGAAAGAAAGATTTCCCCTTATGCTGGTAAGGAGAATCATTTGAATTCATATAGTCACTCCATCCCTGCCCCTTCACAACCTCATCCATCTTTTTAAAATTTCTCTGATTTTTTTTTAATTAGGAAGTTTCACTTTCCTTTAAGACTCAGTCCTTAAAATAGGCTGGTGATGCAAGACATTTGCAAATAAATAGACAGCACTTATACCAATAGATAAGGATCCAAATGAGGGCCCAATTTCACATTGCCTTCTTTTGGCCACAGATCTATTTTCAGTGTAGAGGTCAGATGTAGTCAATAGCACCTCTCTGCTTAAATCAGAAGCATGCTGGCATTATCAGCAGCAAGCAGAGTATGGTACTGAGGACAATTACAAGGAAATTTGAAAGATATGGACCCTGGCTCTTTAGCGATCACAAATCAAGAGGCTATATAATCATATTTGACAGGTGCTTTTCTCAAGGCCACATCAGCTATGAGGGGCACAACTTGGAAATAAGATGATGTTAAAATATAATGTAGCCTCATCTGAAGATTTGAGGGAATTCTGGTCACCATATGCACTCAGTTTCCCTCTTAAGAAGAGATGCTTTTCCTCTGATGTCTTGAATAATCTCGTCACCCCAACATTATATGCACCCCGCTGTATCATATGTTTCATTTATGGAAGTGTGTCCTCCACAAGATTGGTGCTCTATAAAAACAGTGTCTACATCTTATTCATTCTTCTGTGTGCAGTGTCTGGCATACTGCCTGGTATACAGGGCTTGGTAAGTATTTGTGATTTGCAGGGGAAAATGCTTCACAAAGACTGTGGTCCACAGTCTTATGTGAGCTCCTGTCCTTCAGCCAGTGAGACGGCAGCAATAAACTCCGAGAGAATCTCCACTTCTGGTGACAAAGTTCCCTGCACCACCAGTGCTGAAGCTCATGGATTCTCCAGGACAGATGGCAGAAGCTTCCAGCCAATCTCTCGTGGCTGGAATTTGATGCCAGGCTCCGAAATTCAATGGCTGACATGACTGACCCAGAAGAAGCTTTCTCAGGATTAAATTATCATTTGCTGCTTTGGGATTGTGTTTATTTTTTAATTGTTAATTAGTCTCACACCCTAGCCGTCTGCCAAATGAGAAAGGCGGCTCTGTCCTCCTTCTCTTACCATGTACTCTGGTTGATACATACCACATGAAGTCCTTTCCACGAACCCACTCCAGCTTGCAAATCTCTCTTCTCCTCCATTTGAGTCATTCGCCACCTCTCATCAGTTCCACTGGCAGAATTTGACTTGAGGCTCATACTTCACACTGAATGATTTACTACAAGCAAAGAGGCACAGACAGGCTGCTGGTAATGTAAGAAAATGATCAATTGTGGCACGGCATCCTGAAGCCTGGGTGGTAGGAGCTATAGGAACGTATTAGAATGCTATAAAGTGTCCCTGAGATTCTCAGCTCCTTCAGGGCGGAGACTGTCTTGTTCACTGCCTTAGCACCCAGAACAATGCTTGGCACTCAGTAGACACTCAATAAATACCTCCTAAATAAATGAATAAAGACTTGAACACTGCCGGGCAGCAAAACTTCATTATTTACCAAGTGCACTTGAGGAAGTGTGTGTGTGTGTGTGTGTGTGTGTGTGTGTGTGTGTGTGTTCTCGAGAATTCTGAATCATGATCCTGAGATCCAGAAGACTACAGGATGATGGCATAGGCCTCATCTCTGATCTTCAACTCTTTCTAGAAACATGGCTATTAAAAATAACCCCCCCCCAAAAAAAAAACCACAAGTCACGTGTATCAAGTTAGCATGTTATCAGAATAAACAGAGACAGAGTGAAGTCGTTAAGAGCCTAGACTCTGAAAGCAGACTGCACGCATTGAAATTGTGGGTCAAACTGAGTAGCTCCATGACTTTGGACAAAGCAATTAGCCTCTCTGTACCTCACTTCCTCATAATAGGTAACCATAAACTATCGTGCTTTGCGGGATAGGTTTGCATAAGGATGACAGATGAGTTAATATGCGGGAAGCACTTAGAATGTTGCCTGGCAAACAGTAAACATTCAACCAATGTTTGTAGTTGTTATTATAAAGAGTTGTGAAGCTCAATTTGGGCCCCACGACTGATGAGTCAGATTTCAATATATGTTCTGTGCACTAAGTTATTGTGGTCCTATCTGGACCATGAGGGAAGCTTGTTCTCTTGAGAGTGAAGGATGGAATTCTCTCACTAGTAGGAGTAAAATTTCTCATTGTCTATTGTTTAAAAAAAAAAAAAAGTCAATTACAGAACTAGAAAAGAGAACACACAGGGTAGGTCTTGATCTAGTCAGATGAAAAAATTCTCGATGACAGTTGGAGACTGACCTGTGTGAAATATTCTGAAAGATATCTCACTGATAAGTTAGTCTCTAACATGAGAACAAATGCCGATAGTAATAACTGCAAGTAATAGCTAACATTTACCTTTCTAAATACTATACATGTGTTTACTTGGATAATCCTCAGCTCACCTTCTAACTAAGAACTGGTAAGCAAGGAGCCTGGCCTGTGGCTGAAGAGCAAACACCCATGAATGGGGTCTGTGTCAGTCAGGGCAGACAAGGTTTTCCTGTGGTAACAAAAAGCCTTATAGACTTGACACCAAACTAGCTTATTTCTCGCTCACAATCCTTGTCCCTTATGGATCAGCAAGCAACCCGCCTCCACACTGCCACTCAAGATTAGCCTAATTGCTCCTGCTGGTCAGCATGATACTTCTTTTGTGGAATCACACAGAATTGGGCCTCCAGAATGGTACTGACATGTCCATTTTGGGTGATCCTCACTCATGCTGGACAAAGTCCTTTGTTCTTAACCACTATCTGTCCCCTACCAACACTTGTGCTGAAACCATGTTTGAGCCCTTATGTCAGCTCTCACCTGTCCATGTTTAATTTGCAAAACCACCTCTAGTCTACAGCATCTGAGAGTGACAGCAGGTATCCTTTATTCTGTGGACTTCCCGCTGCTGACACGCAGAGCTGATGCCACCTCTCATGAAGGCTCAGCATTACATGACAGAGAGTGGGAGGATGTGGGGATTGCCTGTCCTTCTGGAGCAAATGTTTACTTACATCACTGCTCTTTAACACCAATGGGCTCTGGAGTTGATGTCTTCTCTTGCCTCCAGTTGTTGTGGTGATGGCACATTCTTTCAGGTCTGTCTTAAGCATGCCAGATGAGCGACCATACATTCGTTGTGTGAATGAGGCTGCTCTTCTCACTCTGCCCACGGGCCTCTCACCTACCCTCCCTGCCCTTGTCAGCATGTGAAATTCAGGGATGTAAACAACATTGAAAGAGATCACATTTTAGGAGTGCAGAGATGACAGCCCGATGGAGTTTAAGAGAAGAGATGGCCAGAAGTTGTGTTATATTCCCTTACACTATAACCTTCTAAACAGGACACATAACATGACCAAAAATGAATGATTATTCACATTTTTTTTTCATGCATGGGGAAGATGACGTGTGAGCATCATCAAAAACAAAACAAAACAAAAGCCTAGTAACAACCTTTGAGGGAATCATTGGAAGCCAGGATTCAGGAATGGCAGAATGGGTAATGCAGTGTCAGGACTGATGATATAAGCAGCATTCAACGCCTGGAACTGGAGAAGTGCCGAGGCAAGGAACTCTATATTGTTTCAATAGAAGCAGCTTCCAAAGAGCCATGGCATTGTAAGTAATAACAGTGTTTCCATCCTTTTCTCCCAGTGCAAGATATTAAATTTGCCAGAAATGGTGCATTTGACAATAAAGGCGAAAACATAGTTCTGGAACTGAAAAATAAAGAGATGGTTCCTGGACACTACAAAACAAATCTTTACCTGCAAATGATTGGACAATAATCAAATACCTACATACTTCTTCTATAACCATTATTCTAAACTTTCATTGATAAATACCTCCCACAGCCCTATGAATTTTGTAATATGCTTTTAGATCAAATTGTTTATATAGGTAGGGGCTTGCAAAGGAAATTTTGCCTGGGACCTCCCATATCCTGTTTTCCTTCACAAGCTATTGACCAGAACTAGTCTCATGGTTTATCCGACTGCCACGGGGGCTAAAACTTGAGTGCCCAAAAGGAGAGAAGAACCAAATATGACAGACACAGGTAATGCTTAATGCAGTCACCAACAAGCATGAGTCTGGAAGTTGTAAGACGGGCCGCATTTCAGTAATTATAAGCTGCTCACTGGGTTGCCAATTCCCTTGTTTATCCCATAGCTGTTTCGAAATCCTTATCAGATATGAAAGCCTTGCCTTAGCTGTGCTGTCCTACAATCAATCATAGCACTCACAACATAAATACTGTATAAGTCAGGGTTCCCGGGATGCAGAAAGCAATCAGCAGAAACATCAGCTGTCGCCTTGGACAGAGTGGAGATGAGGATTCCAAAGATAGGCAACCAAGGAGATGAAGAAATAATGGAACTGATAGAAAAGAAACAGACAGAGAAATTTCACTGTTTTCTTTAACTGACAGAGAAATTTCTAGAGAATCTCCTATAGACACTATAGGGAAGAGGAGTCTGGGGTTCTGAATATGGATTGTGACTGGGAATCGTTATATATTGGGGTATACCTGCATCAGAGTACCTGAAATTTGTCTTTGAACATCTGTCTCCTCTCCAGAGATCTGGTCTATGGTTCAAATCCTCAGAGCTGGATCTGACATTTCACCTATAGAAAGTCAATCCCACTGAAGTTACAGTAGGTACCATAAATATGAAGTTGTCTTATCTTTTTCTGTGAAATCTACCTTTTTGGAAGATTTTTTAAAATCTTCCCCCACCCAAAATCTCCATTCTCCCTCTCTCTGCTCCCTTCTATCACCCCACATCATTTGATAAAATTGTGTCTGCAAAAAGTAAATGACTTTTTGTAAATTTACGTTCTTATCTACCCAGCATCTCTCACCAAGTCTTCAAATACTATCTTATGGGCAATGTTGCTGCAGTAACTTCATCAGAATATCATTCTAACAGTAGAATGTCAAAGCTAATTTAAAGCAAAATAGTATTAAATGTCAATTTCTCCCAATAAAAACACTAGAAAAAAATCTGTGGACCAGTAGGGCAGAACACTACCTTAGGACAGAGTATTTATAGAGTTTAAGGTCATGGCTGGGTAGTTTTAAAGTGAGCCTTGCAAGTTGGAAACTGGTTGAGATTGAGCAGAATTTTTTCATTATTATTAAAATAACTTTGGATTGGTAGAGACAGAAAGGCAGAGGTCTTGAAGCAAGTCTCAATGAGCAAGCTATTTCATTGATTCTCTTTACTTTTCCTTCAATTGATTTTCTTTTCTTTCACAAGCAGGCATTTCTTGAAGCAAACAGCTAAGTTATGTTTGCCTGGTCCCAGCACTGATTAACATAAGGACAAAAAACAATGTCTACTCTCAGTGTTTTTCAACACAGACAAGGAATATTGCTGGTTTCAGTTCCCAATATCCACATAATTTCTTTTGACCATGTTCCCACTTAACCAGTAAAATGCAGGCTAATAAATGGAGAGAGGGAGCAGTTAGACAAGTTATCACGACCCCTATTCTGTCATTTTTGGCTAGCGTGTATAACTGAAAATTGAATAGAGGTAAAAGTTAAGAAAGGAAAATAAGGCAATAGCCCAAAACTATTATCTTTTTAGTAGCATCCAATACATTACAAATACCCAGCTAGACACAGATTATGATGAGGAGTAAACAAGGAAAGATAAGTAGACATTATCATTCTTTGGGAGAATAAGTGAAAATTTTAAAGTACAAAAATAATCACAAAATTCCAGTTTCTATAAACACATTGTGTCTCTTCACCCAAACATCCTAAAATGTAAGATCTTTCACGGCCTGGCGTCAGCCTCGTCACCCACAATACAGTACTCTCATAAACATGAAGTTTCCCCAAATACATCCCATTTTTTCCAACCTTTGACCACACTGTTCCTTCTTCCTGTAGTGTCTTACTCTTCCTCCTGCCTTTCTCCACCCATCTGGATCATTTTCATGTATCTTTCAACAGTCACCTTCGGTATTATATATTTAAGAAAACTTCCATGACACCTCGGATGCTGTTGAGTTAAAGGCCTCTCCTCTTCGTTTCTATAGCAACCTGTGAATCTCTCTCTCTCTTAGCAGATTCCACAGTGTTACAGTTGCTCTCAAACTTGTCTCTCTCCCATCTTTAATCCATGGGCTCCCAGGGCACCTGGGTGGCTCAGTCGGTTGAGCGTCCGACTTTGGCTCAGGTCATGATCTCACAGCTCGTGAGTTCCAACCCCGCGTCGGGCTCTGTGCTGACAGCTCAGAGCCTGGAGCCTGCTTTGGATTCTGTGTCTCCTTCTCTCTCTGCCCCTAACCCACTCACATTCTGTCTCTGTCTCTCTCAAAAATAAATAAACATTAAAAAAATTTTTTTTAATCCGTGGGCTCCCAAAGCCAAGAACTTTGCTTTGCTCACCAGTGCTTTGCAATATGACCAATACTTACTTTTACTAATTTCTATTGATTATAGTTGGAGAGTTTAAACCTCCTACATGAAAGGATGTTGACTAGAAAGATTTTAGGTGAATCTCCATATTGTAGTTATATGTTTTACATGTGTGTGTTTTATACTTTGAAAACTTTTCACAATTATTTCTAGAAAAGTTTTTATGGAATTTTTGAATTGTCATAAACCAAACAGAAAAGTAGTGATTCTTTAGAAAACTAAGTTTACTCCTTATGTATATCATGACTTAGACTGTAGGGCTCTTTGTCAACCCAGAGAAGTCAATTCTAATTAGGGCAAATTCAGATATTCTGGCTACCCAAGCAAGGGAAATAACAATATCCAATTAGGAGGATAAATCTCTCGAGCTGCAGGAAATATTATCAATGCTAAATGCTCAATACACTGATGGTAAAAATAAAGACCGCACATCGAGAACACAACCTAGACCCAGACCTTGGGTAAAGGACAATCGCTTGATAGGACTGCCCAAAAGAGCTTGTATGAATCTCTCAACGATATGTTAGAGAATTTAGTCCATTAGATATAGCTAAAAAATCACTTTCAGTTCTATTAACTACATGTGAAACATGAATACAAATATCTTTTTTAAATATCTTTGAAAGATAGCATGCACTTGTAATTATAAAACAATCCACATTTTAATGTGGTGGTATCAGGTTTTGCCTTTAAAAGCTCTGTAAGTTCTAGTGGGGATGAGCACTTACTAGACAAAGATGATTCATCAGCCCTCATCTTCCCTGGCCCCTCTCAGATCTGGGCACTGGTGCCCTTCACCTGTAGCCTCAGTTTTGTCTGGTCCATCAAGCAGATATGAACAAAGAAAGAAGTATATCAAATACTTCTGCCCTCCCCCACCATCTGCAATCTGGAGTGAGTCTGAGTATGGGAGAGTTGGGCTCTCTTTTCACTGCTGGGTCTTCCTTCCACTTTAGATCCCAAGCATCAGTCTAATTTTCTGCAGGAACAAGGGCTCTTTCTGGAACTCCAGCTCATTTGCCAGAATCTGTATAATACACAGGCCTTGAGAACACCCTGTCTCCAAGATTTGGAACTGCCCAGTGTTATCCCAGATGCTGACTACATACTGAAGATTCACCTAAATTTCAGTCTGTGAAACACCATTGAATATTATCTTCATTGCTTTGGGTTGCTATAACAGAATGGCACAGAGTGATTCCCTTAAACAACAGAAAATTATTGCTCACAGTTCTGGAGGCTGGGAAGTTCCAGATCAAGTTACCGTCCTATTTGGTTACTGGTGGGACCTTTTTCCTAACTTGCTGATGGCTACATTTTCGATGTATCCTCACATGGCAGAGAGTGAGTGAGAGCAGACTCTGGGGTTTCCTCTCACAAGGACACTAATCCCATCAGGTCAGAGTCCCACCCTTATGACTTCATTCAACCTTATTTACCCTCTTATAGGCCCTGTCTCCAAATACAGTCACATTGAGGATTAAGAATTCAAATAGGAATTTTGAGGGACATAATTCAACCTATAATAAATATAAAGACTAATATCTAAATCAAGCCTAAGTTCTCCATGTATATTCAACAACAATAACAAGTCAATATTTGTTAAACACATACTTTCACCAAATTATATCTTATTTTTAGGATAATATTATTTTTTTATTAAAATTTTTTTTAACGTTTTATTTTATTTTTGAGACAGAGTATGAACAGGGGAGGGGCAGAGAGAGAGGGAGACACAGAATCTGAAATGGGCTCCAGGCTCTGAGCTGTCAGCACAGAGCCGGAGGCGGGGCTCGAACTCACGGACCGTGAGATCATGACCTGAGCCGAAGTCGGACGCTTAACCGACTGAGCCACCCAGGCGCCCCTAGGATAATATTATTAAGTCGGGTATCACTTCTCCCTACTTTGCAGCAGAGGAAGTTGAAGGTTTGAGGTATAAAACACCCTAACCAAGGCCACATAGCTACAAGATGACAGAGTTAGAACTCAAATCCATATCTGTAGGAATTAAAAGCCCAAACGAGATCTGTCCGCTATGCACTCATAGGTCAAAACTATAATTCAGATCAACCCTCAGTCCCAGCCTCTTCCCTCTCCTCAGAAATTGTTAAAGTTTGCCTCACGGACACACCTGAGTTTTGACAATTATAGAGCTGACAGTGAGTGAATCAAAATGTATTTCTTTAGCACCTATAATCAAACACTGGGTGAAAACACTAGATTACTACTTACGTATCTACACGTGCCTGAAAAGATGAATGTAAATCCAATAGGTTCAGATGGAACTCTGGATACCGTAATCACATCTCGCAGCATTCTGTCTCTTTGATTCATGCTGTTCTTATTTACAGTTCCACATTGCTTTTTGTGTTGTATCAGCTTTCAAACTGCCAACACGGCCATCTTTCTCTATCTTTGTCTTCCCCGGCACAACATCCGTTCATTCTTTAATCAGCAAATACTATTGTGTCCCTACTATGCATTGGGTGCTATTCCAAGCACTTAGGATACATCAGAGAACCAGTATCCCTGCCCCTGGGGGGCTTTTATCCTGTCACAGGGAAACAGAAACCAGAAGCTGTGCTAAACATATGGTGTGACAAAATTACAATATGCAGTAAGGAAAAAGAAAAGGCAGCACAAATTAAGGGAAAGGAGGAATAGGAGAGGAGAATGTCAAGGTGAATGTCTTTGAGGAGGGGCATCTGAACAAAGAGATAAGGAGATGACACACATCTGAGGAAGAGCATTCCAGGCAAGAAAGAACATGTGCAAAAAGCAGGCCTGGCCTGTTGGAGAACCAGCTCACGGAGCCACCTGGCAGGAGCAAGTGAGCAGGAAGAAAGTCAGAGAGCTGAAGGGGGCAGCTATAATGAAGGGCCTATAGGCCATTATAAGGGGTTTTGTTTTTACGCTGAGAAACATGAGACATCATTGCAGGATTCTGAGCATAGGAGCGATCATGACCAGACTCACATTTTTAAGGTATCATCTTAGCTTCCAGATAAAGGACAGACAGGAGGTGGTAGGGGGAGCAAGGATAAAAGCAGGGAGGCCATCAGGAGACTATTGTAATCGTCCAGGTAAGAGATGTTTGATGGCTGGGACCAAAGGGGATGGGTGTGATGATGGGGAGAAGCGGTTAGATTCTGGATATATGTTGAAAGTAAAAGAAATGTCATGTACTGACCAGATCTGTCAGTTCTTGAGCCAAAGGGCAAGAAATGTATCCACTGGCTTAGGCCTCAATGCACGAGGTGGAGGGGCTTGAAATAACACCTGACATAGTAAGACCTGATTGCCTGCCAGTCACCCTAACAAGCACATCTTGTAAGATAGGAAATCAACGCACAGAAACAGTGAATGACTCTAGTTAGTGAGTAGATGAGCTGGTACTTGAGCCCAGAACATCTGGAACTAGAACCCGTCACACAAAACCACTCTTCATTGCAGGTTGAGGCACACTTTCTAGACTTGAGATCTGGTGACTCAGGAACAAACAGCTGGAGACAACGCACCCAGGGTGAATCAGGGTAACCTCTGAAGTACAGCAATCTCGAACTCACCACAGAGTCCGAAAACCCATGAAAAACGCCGTAACAACGAATGAACTAGATTCTGGAATGAATGAGTCTCTGGGCACAAGGTGATTCCACGCTGGGATGACAGCTAACTAGAAATATGGCAATTTTACACACCTCCCTGTGTCCTTAAACAGAGTACGGTACATGATTGAACACTTTCTTAATGATTGGAGACAATATTATGAACATTCATGAGAGCACTGGAGTCCAAGAAGCAGAGTCGCTTAGGCCATTTGGCTGTGGGGGAGGTTTGGGTATGATTCTTTTTTAAAAGAGTATATTGAAGTTTGAAATGAGGAGAAGAGATTAAGTGGCTGGCAGAACACAGAGAGTGTTTTTGCAGCTCAGCCTCAGGAGACATAAAGGGAATTGATTCGGGAGTACAACTGGGCCTTTGGGACTGCATTTCTGCCTCTGAGCAGGAGAGCACAGAGATGACAGAGACGGGGCTGACAGAGGTGCTTCTATCCTGTGACTGACATTTTCCTGGGAAGAGACAAGCCATGTGTGAGGCTAAAAAAAACACGAGTGAGACCCTCCCCTCCTCCAAGCCAGGGGTGCGCTTATAGATTTCCAAGCTTTCCTTTCATAAGCCCCCGAAGCGCACCACGCATATACTGCTGACTATAGGGATCGTCTTGCTGGAGAGAGGGCAGTAAGTGTCTCACATTGATGGGAAAGGTACTGGAGTGAAGCCTACACAGATAGTGTCATTACTTTCTTGGAATTTGAACTACAGGGGTTTAACTCCCTCTTAAATGGCTATCAAGTCTTCCAACTAACCTTGCATTTTGGATTAGGAGTCATATTTTTTTTTTAATTTTTTTTTTCAACGTTTATTTATTTTTGGGACAGAGAGAGACAGAGCATTAACGGGGGAGGGGCAGAGAGAGAGGGAGACACAGAATCGGAAACAGGCTCCAGGCTCTGAGCCATCAGCCCAGAGCCCGACGCGGGGCTCGAACTCACGGACCGTGAGATCGTGACCTGGTTGATGTCGGACGCTTAACCGACTGCGCCACCCAGGCGCCCCGGGAGTCATATTTTTTAAATGGATTTTTTAAAAATCGAATCATGGGACACTCCACTGCTGTAAATTCAGGCAGAATTCTGAGACAGTTCTCAAGATCCAGTCCAACCCCTGCCTCCAGGGCATACAAACTTTCTCCCAGTTATTTAACAGACACTAACCTAGATGCTGCTGTGAAGGATTATGTGAGATAAAATAAAGGTACCAAGTCTTAAGACAGGGGAAATTATCTTCAGTGGGCCTGACCTAATCAGGTGAGCCCCTAAAAGAGACTGGTGTCCTGGTAAAAGAGATTCAATGCGTGGGGTGGAGTGTGGAGGAAGGTTTGACATGAGAGATTCTTTGTTGCTCACTTTGGAGATGGAGGGGAGCAAGTGTCAAGGAATGTGAGTGACATCTAGGAGCTGAGAGCCATCCCCAGCTGACAGCCAATAAAGAAAGGGGACCTCAGTCCTACCGCCACAGGGAACTGAAATCTTCCAATAACCTGCATTCTTCCCCAGAGCCTCCAGAAAGTAACCCAGCCTGGCCAATGCCCTGATTTCCACCTTTGAGACACAGAACAGAGAACACAGCCATGCCATCCATGCTCAGACGTCTGACCTACACAACCATGTGTGAACTAAAACTGGGTGTTGCTTCAAGCTGCAGAGTTTATGGTAATTTGTTATATAGTGAAAGAAAACTAGCACAATGGCTAAAAGTACATTTTGGAAATAAACCACTAACAGAAATGTCTTTGTAAATAAGATGTGATTAATTCTTTGAAAGAATTCTTCCTACACCTGGATACTTACCTCCGTTTTTATCAAATATCAGAATTTGTATTTTGTATTGGAGGGTTTCTTAAGGCAAGCTGTGTCTTTCTACTAAAGTATGTTTTGTTACTAAGGGACAATCATAAGAGCTAAGTTTCACTATGAAGTTGAGTCAAAACCAACTAGCCGAGAAATACTTCTAAAAACGATTTTAATAAATATGCTATAATTGACTTGATATGCAACCATATGTAAATGAATGTTTACCTTTGAATAGTTTATAATTGATTCCTCTTATTTAAATATATTTTCCTTTCTAATGAAGTTCATACTGTTTAAACTTTAAAAAATAAGTATTAAATCATTTTATCAATAATCGTTGATGCATTTACAATCCATTCATACATTTACCCAGAAATGAAATATATTTTTTTAATATTTATTTATTTTTGGGAGACAGAGAGACAGAGCACGAGCGTGGAAGGAGCGGAGAGAGAGGAAGACAAAGAATTGAAAACAGGCTCCAGACTCTGAGCTGTCAGCACAGAGCCTGACGCAGGACTGAACTCACAAGCCGTGAAATCACGACCTGAGCCGAAGTCAGAGGCTTAACTGACTGAGCCACCCAGGCGCCCCTTGAAATGAAGTATTTTTAAAAGGCTCTTCAGAACTCAAAGGAAAAAGGGTATATAAAAATATAACATCATGGTTCATAAAGGTAAAAGAAATTAGAATGCCTAATTAGAAAATGTTAGTCAGAATCAAGGGCTTTTACAAATTACATTTTGAGGAGGACAAGTTAAGAAAGTAGAGGAATAGGGGGACCCTAAGCTTGTCTTGACCCTTAAACACAGCTAGATTGTTCTCAAGTCATTCTCAACACCGAAGAAATCAATTGGAGGTCTGAGAGAACGAAAACTCCAAGTCTACAAGTAGAAAAGTGACCACCTTCTGGAAGATAGGAGGTGCAGAGAGCTGACTTGGGGGACATAGAGCTATCTGAGGCTACCACAGATCATTAGAAGCAACAGAATACAAAATCTGAGCTTTTAGAAGTCCACTACCGGGTGGGATGTGCCTGACTCTAAGGTGCTCAGGTGGTGAAGCGGGGTGGAGTCCTAGGAGTGACAGCTGATCTAAGGATTCCCTGGGTCACAAGAATGGGTGGGGCCAACGTGCTGCACTGCTCAAAAGTGTAGGAGTGGGGCCTCCAGCCAAGGGCACCGAGCTGGGATGCTGCCTTTCTGCTATGTTTTGCCATAAACTCTGAACTGCTGCATGGTCGTGCAACCACTTTCCTTGTATCAGCTGGCAAATGGCAGAAGCACAGCAAAACCCTCTCCCAGAGGCACAGAGTGAGTTCACCTTTAGGGAGTCCCTAAAATTTGGAGATTTGAAACACTCTTGGGCCTCTGATATTAAAATCTTGGACACAGGCAGGGTGAAACGCAGGGTTTTAACCGAAATCAGTGACACTAGAGGGGTGATTGATTCTCTTCTGTGAGGGTTCTCTGAAGAGTCCACAGGTGGGAACTTTCAGCTGTGGGGCTAGCAAGCAGGGTGCCGCCATAGTCATCCTGCTCATCAGCCCTGAAAGCCTTCAGGGAGCAAAAGAGCACCACCTAGTGGAGGCTGGAGCCCGTTACACCAAGCCCACCCCACTGTGCCCTGGAGGGGCATTTCCTCTAGGGCAAGTCAGCCTGAGAATCAGAGCAACAGGTCTTCCCCCAGAAGATCTGAACAAACAACTGGCTTGCAACAAGTCTACTGATCATAGAGCGATGCAAAGCTTCAGCTCTAGGGGAAATAGGATCTAACTTCCTTTTTACTTTTATTTTTTATTTAATTATTTTTTTCACTTATTTCTTCAATTTCTTTTTTACTTTTATTTATTTTTTTTAATTTTTTTTTCAACTTTTATTTATTTTTGGGACAGAGAGAGACAGAGCATGAACGGGGGAGGGGCAGAGAGAGGGAGACACAGAATCGGAAACAGGCTCCAGGCTCTGAGCCATCAGCCCAGAGCCTGACGCGGGGCTTGAACTCCTGGACCGCGAGATCGTGACCTGGCTGAAGTCGGACGCTTAACCGACTGCGCCACCCAGGCGCCCCATTTTTATTATTTTTTTAATTTTTACTTTTATTTTTCTTTGTATTTTTAAATGTTTTTCTTTATTTTCATTTCATTTTCTTTTATTAATTTTTTTTTATATTTTTATTTTTGGATCTAGATTCTTTTAGCAAGCAGACCAAAACACATCCAGGATCTAGTTTTTTGGGGGGTATTTTGGCTTTTTCTTTGTTTGTTTGTTTGTTTGTTTGTTTGTTTGTTTGTTTTTGTTCTTTCTTTCTTTCTTCTTTTCTGGACAAAATGATGAGATGGAGGAATTTACCCCAAAAGAAAGAACAGGAAGTAGATCTCACAGCCAGGGATTTCATCAATGCAGATATAAGTAAGATATCTGAACTAGAATTTAGAACGAGTATGAGGATACTAGCTGGACTTGAACAATGTATAGAAAACACTAGAGAATTCCTTTCTGCAGAGATAAAAGAATAAAACCAAGTCGAGTTGAAATTAAAAATCCTATAACTGAGAAGCAAACCCAAATGCAGGCCATAAAAAGAGGATGGACAAATCAGAGGTGTGAATTAGTGATACAGAATATAAAATTCTGGAAAATAATGAAGCTGAAAAGAAGAGGGAAAGAAAGGTAAAGGATCACAAGCAACTTATTAATCTTCATATCACAGGAGTCCCAGAAGATAAAGAGAGAGAAAAAGGGGCTGATGGTTTATTTAAAAAATTATAGCAGGAAAATTCTCTAAGGAAGGACACAGACATCAAAATCCAAGAATCACAGAGAACTCTCATTAAATTCAACAAAAGTCTACCATCACCAAGGCATATTACATTCAAATTCACAAAATACACAAAGAAAGAATCATGAAAGCAGCAAGAGAAAACAAAGTCCTTAACCTACAAGGGAAGACAGATCAGGTTCACAGCTGATCTATCCCCAGAAACATGGCAGGCCAGAAAGGAGTGGCAGTATATATTCAACGTGCTTAATGGGAAAAAAATGCAGTAAATAATTCTGGCAAGTAAATAATTCTGACAAGGCTGTCATTCAGAATTGAAAGAGAGATAAAATTTCCCAAACAAACAAAAACTAAAGGAGTTTGTGATCCCTAAACCACCTTTGCAATAAACTTTAAAGAGAAGTCCTTGAGTGAAAAACAAAACAAAACAAAAAGAGAAAAAGCAACAAAGACTAGAAAGAACCAAAGAACACCACCACACACAATGTCACTAAAGTCATATCTCTCAACAATCAATCTGAATATAAGTAGACCAAATGCTCCAATCAAAAGACACAATATCAGAATGCATTAAAAAAAAACAAGATCCATCTATATGCTGCTTACAAGAGACTCATTTTAGACCTAAAGACACCTGAAGATTGAAACTGAGAAGATAGAGAACCATCTATCTTGCTAATGGACATCCAAAGAAAGCCAGAGTAGCCATACTTATATCAGACAAACTAGATTTTAACCCAAAGACTGTAACAAGAGATGAAGAAGGGCATTATATTATAATTAAGAGGTCTATCCATCAAGAAGATCTAACAATTGTAAATATTTATGCCTCCAACTTGAAAGAATCCAAATATATAAATCAATGAATTACAACCAAAGAAAGTTATTGATAATAATACAATAATAGTAGGGACTTCAACACCCACTTACAGCAGGGGACAGATCATCTAAGCATAAAGTCAACAGGAAACAATGGCTCTGAATGGCAGACTGGATTGGATGGACTTAACAGATACATTCAGAACATTTCATGCTAAAGGAAAAGAATACACATTCTTCTTGAATGCACATGGAACGTTCTCCAGAACAGATCCCATACTGAGTCATAAATGAGTCCTCAACAAGTACAAAAAGATCAAGATCATACCATGCATATATTTGGATCAAAATGCCATGAAACTTGAAGTCAACCACGAGACAAAAATAAATTGGAAAGCCCTCAAATACATGGAGGTTAAAGAACATCCTACTAAAAAATGAATGGGTTAACCAGGATATTAAAGATGAAATTTAAAAATACATGGAAGCAAATGAAAATGAAAACACAACAGTCCAAAACCTTTGGGATGCAGCAAAGACAGTCCTAAGAGGGAAGTATATTGCAAAACAAGCTTATCTCAAGAAGCAAGAAAGGTCTGAAATACTCAACCTAACTTTACACCTAAAGGAACTAGAAAAGGATGAGTAAAGGGCAAGTAAAGCCCAAAGCCAGCAGAAGAAGGGAAATAAGAAGGGGAATAATAAAGATTAGAGAGGCACCTGAGTGGTTCAGTCGATTGGGCGTCTGACTTCGGCTCAGGTCATGATCTTGCAGTCTGTGAGTTCAAGCCCTACATTGGGCTCTGTGTTGACAGCTCAGAGTCTGGAGCCTGCTTCAGACTCTGTGTCTCCCTCTCTCTCTCTGCCCCTCCCCCTGCTTACTCTCTGTCTTTCTCTCTTACTCAAAAATAAATAAAATTAACATTAACATTAAAAATGTTTTAAGAAATAATAAATATTAGAGCAGAAATAAGCAATATAAAAACAAACAAAACAACAAACAAAGTAGAACAGATCAATGAAACTAAGAGCTGATTCTTTGAAAGAATTAGTAAAATTGATAAACCCCTAGCCAGACTTATCAAAAAGAAAAAAAGAAAGGACCCAAGTGGATAAGATCATCAATGAAAGAGGAGAGATCACAACCAACACCACAGTGATATTTGTATTTCATAAGATAATACTATGAAAAATTGATGCCAATAAACTGGGCAATCTGGAAGAAATGGATAAACTCCTAAAAACACATAAACTACTAAAACTGAAACAGGAAGAAATAGAAATTGTGACAAGACCTATTACTAGCCAAGAAATTGAATCAGTAATCAAAGATCTTCCAACAAACAAAAGTCCTGGCCAGATGGCTTCCCAGGGGAATTCTATCAGACATTTAAAGAAAACTTAATATATATTCTTCTGAAACTGCTCCAAAAAATAGAAATGGAAGGAAAACTTCCAAACTCATTCTACAAAGTCAGCATTACCTTGATTACAAAACCAGACAAAGATCCCACTGAAAAGGATAAATATAGGCCAATATCCCTGATGAACATGGATGCAAAAATTCTCAATAAATTACTAGCAAATTGAGAGGCTCCTGGGTGGCTCAGTTGGTTAAGTGTCCAACTCTTGAGTTCAACTCAGGCTATGATCTTACAGTTTATGAAATTGACCCCTACATCAGGCTCTGTGTTGATAGTGTGGAGCCTGCTTGAGATTCTCTCTCTCCCTCTCTCTCTGTTCTTCCACCATTCACATGTGTGCACTCTTTCTCTCTCTCTCTCTCTCTCTCTCTCTCTCTCTCTCTCTCTCTCCCAAAATAAATAAATAAAAATTGAAAAAAATACCAGCAATTTTAGTTCAACAGTACATAAAAAGAATTATTCACCATGATCAAATGGGATTTATTCCTGGGTTGCAGGGTTGGCTCAATATTGCAAATCAATCAATATGATACACCACGTTAATAAAAGAAAGGATAATAGGGCTCTTGGGTGGCTCAGGTGGTTAAGCATCTGACTCTTGATTTTGGCTCAGGTCGTGATCTTAGAGTTCGTGAGTTTGAACCCTGTGTCAGACTCTGTGCTGTTAGATGGAACATATCTCAACATCATAAAGGTCATATATGAAAGACCCACAGCTAATATCATCCTCAATGTGGAAAAACTGAGAGCATTTCCCCTATGGTCAGGAACAAGACAAAGATGTCCACTCTCACCATTACTATTTAACATAGTACTGGAAATCTTAAACTCAGCAAGACAACAAGAAGAAATAGAAGGCATCCAAATTGGCAAGAAAGAAGTCAAATTTTCAGTATTTGCAGACAACATGATACACTATGTAGAGAGCCTAAAAGCCTCCACCAAAAAAATTGCTAGAACTAATACATGAATTCAGCAAAGTCTTAGTATCAATGTGCAGAAATCTGTTGCATTTATAAAGGCCAATAAGAAAGTAGCAGAAAAAGAAATCAAGGAATTGATCCCATTTACAATTGCACCAAAAACAACAAGATATTTAGGAATAAATCTAACTAAAGAGGTAAAAGATCTATACTCTGAAAACTTTAGAAAGCTTATGAAGGAAATTGAAGATACAAACAAATGGAAAAACATCCCATGCTCATGGATTGGAAAAGCAAACATTGTTAAAATGTCTATACAACCCAAAACAATCTACACATTTAACGCAATCCCTCTCAAAATACCACCAGAATTTTTTGCACACCTGAAACAAACAATTCTAAAATTTTTATGGAACCACAAAAGACCCTGAATAGCGAAAGCAGTTCAAAAAGAAAAACAAAACTGGAAGCATCATGATTCCAGATTTCAAGCTATATTACAAAGCAAGCTATAGTCATCAAGACAGTATGTTGCTGGCACAAAAACAGATACATAGAACAATGAAACAGAATAGAAAACCCAGAAATGGACCCACAACTATATGGGCAACTAATCTTCAACAAAGCATGAAAGAACATCCAAAGGAAAAAGGTCAGTCCGTTCAACAAATGGTGCTGGGAAAATTGGACGGCAACATGCAGAAAAATGAAACTAGACCACTTTCTTACACCATACACAAAAATAAATTCAAAATGGTTGAAAGACCTAAATGTAAGATTGGAAACCATTAAAATCCTACAGGATAAAAAACAGGTGGCAACCTCTTTGACCTCTGCCATATCAAGCTTACCAGACACATTGTCAGAGGCAAGGGAATAAAAAGCAAAATGAACTATTGGGACTTCATCGATATAAAAAGCTTCTGCACAGCGTAGGAAACAGTCAACCAAACTAAAAGGCAACCAATGGATTGAGAAAAGATATTTGCAAATGATGTACCCAAAAAGGGTCAGTATCAAAACTCTATAAAGAACTTATCAAACTCAACACCCAAAACAAATAACCCAGTTAAGAAATGGACAGAAGACAGGAATAGACACTTTTCCAAAGAAAAGCCATCCAGATGACTAACAGACATATAAAAAGATGCTCAACATCACTCATTAGGGAAATATAAATCAAAACCACAATGAGATTCCACCTCAACACAGGAAACAACAGGTATAGGTGAAGATGTAGAGAAAGGGGAAACTTCTTGCACTGTTGGTGGAATGTGAACTGGTTCCTCAAAAAACTAAAAATAGAACTACCCTACAATCCAGAAATTGCACTATGTACACAAAGGATAGAATAATACAGATTCAAAGGGGTGCATGCACCCCAATGTTGATAGCAGCATTATCAACAGCCAAATTATGGAGAAAGCCCAAATGTCCTTTGACTGATGAATGGATAAAAAAGATAGTGTGTGTGTGTGTGTGTGTGTGTGTGTGTGTGTAGGATATTACTCAGTCATCAAAAAGAAAAGAATGAAATCTTGCCATTTGCAACAACATGGATGGAGCTAGAATATATTATTCTAAGTAAAATAAGTCAATCGGAGAAAAACAAATACCATATCACCCATATTTGGAATTTCAGAAATATAACAGATGAACATATAGGAAGGGAGTAAAAAACAGAGAGAGGGAAACAAACCACAAGAGACCCTTTAGGATAGAGAACAAACTGAGGGTAGATTGAGGGAGGTGGGTGGGGGATGGGCTAGATGGGTGATAGGTATTAAAGAGGGCACTTGTGATGAGCATCAAGTATTGTATGTAAATTATGAATCACTGTATTGTCTTCACATCAATATTGCACTGTATGTTAATTAACTAAAATTTAAATAAAAATAAAAAAATAAAGTCACCAGAAAAAAGGAAAAAAATTAAAAACCTTTCAAATATATAATTTTAGTTTTTAGCACAAATAGCAAAAACAATGTAGATATACTGAAAATACTATTTAATAATCTCCAACTTTTCAATTAATTTTTTTCTGATAGTGATTTTTAAATGGTGCAAGGGAAAAATCCTCCTTTTTCATTTTTAATAAAAAATATAAATGCATTTGCTGAATGCAGTCTACACATTTCCCCCTCCTGTCTACTGTTTTAAAGTCAGGGACAAAAATAAAAGTATTCAACTGAGGCCTTAGAGCTTGGGGAGTAGCCTGTTTTGTGTTGCTAAGAGATAGAAATTTCAAAGGTAGAGTCAAGATTCTAGGATCATGATTCAACAAGATTTCTGACATTTGTTACAAGCTAATGAGGCTCTCAGTATCTTACCCCCCAGAAAACTGAAAGGATGCTAAAGGACTTTAACTGCCAGGAAAAATCCAAACCCAGCCAAGAAGGTCCTGTGATTATTTGACTTCTAAAGCAAGTCCCAGTCGCCTCTAAACTTGCCAACAAAGTGTTTGGCTAAAGCAGTGATGCCCTGGTGTAATTAGGCAGGATTCTTGCCTGCAAAGAATAGAATATTGCTTAAGCAATAAAAGGTTTTTATTTATTTAGGTCACTCAGGTAATACGGGCTTGAGGCACAGCTAGATGAAGTGCACAAATACTGTCCCTCAGACTTTTCCCATGCGCCAGGCATGGAGGTCCCCAAGCACCCCAAACCTCATAACCTACTAGCCTAACAGCTCCAGCTGTGTAAGAAGATCTTCCCTAAAACCTCTTGAGAGGAGTTCTGAGGAGTCTGACTGCCCTGGTTTTTGGCATCATGTGCTCATCTCTACAGCTGGAAGAAAGACTAAGATGTGCAATTATACCCAAATGTATCTCCCTGGGATTTGCTTCCTTGAGATCTCAGGTTCTGTGATCCGAATGTCACCAGCTAGATCCCGAGACCTGGCCTTTAATGCCCACCTGCTTATAGCCACTAGCTTTGTCTTACAGACCCTTTGAGCTAAACCTGACTCACACCTGAACAGATGGACCATGGAGTGACGTCTGGAATGACCCACAATCTCCTTACCTCAATATAAAACTGAAATCTCCACCCAAGGAGGAGCCTCAGCCTGCCTCATTTATATAACATATAATGTGTGCACAGGCATGCTTCCTTAAGGTGCATGCGTGACGTTATGCCCGCCTCTACATAGGGTGAAAAGGCTTCTCCATCTAAATATTCTTCCTAAACCTAAACAAAAGGAAGCCATTCACCCTCTCTCGGGAGTCACAGCTTTGGAAGCAAGTCTCCACGATCAATTTATTTGCTTCAAATAAAAGTTTTCTCAGTGCAACAGCTCATCCTGGTGAAGTTTCTGACTCATCAAGGAGTGAACTCACTTTGGTCCAGTTACAAGAAGGGGACCCTATGCTGGGCAACAAAACATACAGAGGTCTTTATACCTCCAAAGAGGAATGCTCTCATCTGTGCCACTCTCAGGAGCTGCCAGGGATGCCGACAGACCAGGGAGATAGTCCTGGCAGTCAGAACCTGAAAAGAAATCAGTCTGTCCATGGAAGAAATCGGCCCACTAACAAAGCAGGGGAATCCTTATATACCTATCCATCAGATGTAGTGCCTCTCACCAAAACGCAACTTCATTGCAACTTCAGTACTAAAATACAAAGGAATTTTTTTTTATTGTAGTTAAAGTTGAATAAGGACAAATTCCAGTGTCATGTGTAAAGATTTAAAAAAACTAGATTTACTGGGAAAACATACAAATCAGAGATTAGAACTAAAAGCCATACAGTCTGCATTCTCTGGTCATCACAAAGAGAGGTCTGCAGAAATCAGCTCCACAGGGGCACCTGGATGGCTCAGCCAGTTACGAGTCCAATTCTTGATTTTGGTTCAGGTCATTGTTATGCCCAGAATTCCTGATCCCCAAAGACCACCAGTGAGCCGAGTCCGATGCAAAAGCAAAGAGCCTTTATTCGAGCTAGCTCGAGCTCAATCCCCTACCTGCACTGACACAGTGGTAAGATGCCGGAAAGAGAGAGCGTGTTCCAAAAGCACAAAGGTTTTATAGGGATCTAGGGGCAGCTGGGGGGTGATGGTCATGGCCTTAGCCGATTGGCTGGGGAAGGGTCAGAGTCCCCTTGCACAGGTTGCCGGGCATGGTTTGAACGGGTGAGCAGGAAGTTACTCAAGGGGAGGAGGCATGGTCTGAGGTTTGAGCGGGAATTTCTTTCTGCGGTTTTCCCGGAAAGGGGGCCATGTCGGGGACATAGTCACTCAAGATGGAGGACACAGAACAAAATGGAGTCGGCCAGTCTAGGTCCGCTCTCGCAGTCATGATCTCACAGTTTGTGAGTTCAAGAGTTCAAGCCCCACGTGGGACTCTGCACTGACAGCTGGGAGCCTGCTTGGGATCCTCTCTCTGCCCCTCGCGTGCTCGCACTCTCTCTCTCTCTCAAAAGTAAATAAATATTTGTTTGAAAAAAGGAAAGAAGTCAGCTCCATACACTGCCGGACACACCACAGGTCCCTGTCCCCCAGGGAGGGATCCTGACTCTCTACAGTCTTAAAAGGCAATCACGATAATAAGTTTTGGATTCGGAGTATAAATAGAAAGGATTTGAGCATGAAACAGGTTGACTATAAATGCCAACACAGCTGAAGGTTGTCTGACAATGCCAGTGACCATCACCAGATCACTGCTGAGCAGCGGGCTGCTGCTGCTGCTGGAAGAGGGTCCCCGTTACTATGGGTTCAGGCACAGCCATTCCTGCTGGGGGAGGAGGAGCCTCTGTATGCAAGTTGCTGAACAACTTTCCACTTCCCTTCCAATATGTAATTTGTCATTTAGCTTTCAATTGCAGGGTCAAGAAGAGCCATGTTCAAACCTGACTTGGAGAAATAAATATCACCCAAAGATGCTGGACATGGAACAGAATAGAGAAACTAGAGAGGTTGTCTCCCTTTAGAGAGCATTTAAGTGTGGGCTTTTGCTGTTGCTCTTGGTGTTGGGTGTGGGATCACTTGTAATGTGACTGGAACGTTTCTAGAACTGGAAGAGTGAAAGGAAGGCTGGCAGTGGCGGTGTCAGGCTCTGTGGTACGCTGGGCAGTCAAGGCATGACAAGGTCTGGGCAATGGCCATTATTGTTCTGGCTGTCCCATAGGCTCCCTGTGGGGTGTTTTACGTCCATCCTTCTCCTCCTGCCAAGAGGTTCAAGAGGCCTAGCTATTCCTTTCCTCCTTTCTGTAGACACCACGATTGAGTTATCCAGAGGCCGACATGCAGCCTAAGCAGCTCCAAGCAGAATCATTCCCTGGAAGTAACTGCCCTGCTCAGAAATGTATAGTGACTTGCTATTAGAATTAAATCCAAACTCCTTACCAGGGCCTGTGAAAACTGCACAATTTGACCCCTACTTCTATTCCCTCCTCTCTTCCTCATTGTTTGCTGTCCTACAATCTTCCAACACATTCCAGCCCTACCAACTTTCTCCTGTATCAAACTCTTTGTATTCTCTTCTTTGGGACTCTTTTCATGTTGAGTTTTTCTTTGGCAACTTTTTATTTATTTATTTTTTGCTTTGATAACTTTTAAAACATAATTTCAAACTTACAGAAAAGTTAAAAGAATAGGAAAACGAATTCCTGTATACCAATTATCCAAATTCGTCAATTGCCACATTTTGCCCCATGTGGTTTTTTTCTCTGTATATATATTTTATATGTGCCTTTTACTTAAAACCACTTGAGTGTAAGTTGGAGACATTATGCATCTTTACTTCTGAATCCTTGCATGTTTCTGTCCTAAAAGTAAGGACATTCTCTTCCAGAACTGGATGGCAATTATCAAAATCAAGACATTTAACATTAATACAACACTATTATGGACTCCACCTTCCATATTCAAATTTCATCAATTGTCTCAATGGTAGCCTTTATGGTAACTTGGTTTCCACTCCATTATCTCATACAATGTTTCATTGTTATATCTCTTTACTACCCTTTTATCTGGAAAGGTTCTCAGATTTTCCTATCTTTCTAACTCATGCATACATCACAAATAGGACAGTAGCTTTAATCGCTATCAACTGGAGTCAATGCATCGTTCTGATATCATGTGACTTCAGACTCCCAGAGCTTAGATACGTCTTTCTGTAGACGGTTCTTCACAAGAATTGTTATGTAACCTGGAAGACCATGATCATAAAGGCAAGGTCACAGGTCCCCTAGGAGTACCCTCCAGGAAGCATACCATTTCCAGTCTCTTTTCAGCTTCTGGCTCATGCTCCTTCTCGAGTCTGGACTGTGGTTATCCTCCTAGCCAAGGACCCCTGCACACAGCTGGCTGTGCTGCCAACAATTAGGTGCCTGTGGAATCACCTCAGACCCGCTGCCGCCACCCCTCTCACACCAGCCTCTAACGCTGTGGTTCTCAGTGTGGCCGTACATCAGAGCTGCTTTGAAAACTGTGGTGCCCCATACCAATTTCATATGCTTTTCTGGAGAGGTTCAAGTAGGGTTATTCCTCTCATTTTATAAGCGTGTATACAGGTTTTGCTTAATTCTCTTTATCACCGCTGAAACCAGGTTCTGCCTCTTCACTTTACTGAAGACAGGGATAAGTAAAAGGAATTACAACATTAACAAACAAACAGTCCTTCCCTTAAGGCTACTTTAGACAGCAGCTGTCATTTCTATACAAGGCAACTATCTGAGTTCAGGCTTCCTCTGTCAATTTCTTGGGGGGCTTTTGCAGGGTGTCTCCATGTGTAGCTTCTGGCCTGCCTCTTTGGGGCAGAGAAAAGATCTCTTGTATGACAGACATTAGAATAAGCTGGCCTCCTATATGTGTTGTAATTTGTCACCGTTCATTTCTCTTCCCAAAAAGTTCACAGATTTTTTTAACATTTATTTATTCAACTAATATTAAGTTCATAAAACCAACCAAATTTTGCTTGCTGGTTTCTATCTTTAAGGTCACATTTAGAAAAGTCTACCATTGTAAGGTTATATAATTATTCATTTATTTTTTCAGTAATTTTATTATTTCAATTTTTAATAGCTAAAACTTTGATCCATCTAGAAATTGGATGGTACTTGGAACAGAGTAAGAATGTAAATTACTTTTTAATGTTGGGTCAATTATTACCAAAAAGGATGTCAAATTCACTCTTTCCTTTCCTTACTGATCTGGAATATTACAGAATTCTTATACTACATAACTTGCCCTGTTTCTGGATTTTCTAGCCTCATTGATCTGTCTTTATCTTCCTCTTCCAACATCAGGCAATTTTAGTTTTAATTGTATAGTGTGGCTTTGCCCACTTCCTTTTTTTTTTTTTTTCAGAAAAAAATGTTAACTTTTACTTAATATTTAGTTATTAAAATTAACTTTAGAGCCACTTTGGAAAGCTGGAATTTCAATGGCAATTGCCTTCTATTTGTAGATTAATTTGAGGAGAATTTACTGCTTTATAGTATTATGACTTTGCGCCCCAGAACTTAATCAAGAGCTTAAGCAAGCGTCTTTTATGTTCCTCTGCTTATTTTGAAGTTTTCTTCAAGAAAAACTTGAGCCTTTTGTCAGATTCATTTCTAAGTATTTTCTAATTCGATTTTTGAAAGAAAAAAAAGAAAAAGAAAAAAAGTAAAGACCTTCACTGTCCTGTCTTAATTTCAACATATGATCTTAAGCTCTTCAGCTACAGATTCTCCTACACAATAGTTTTTAAGGATTCTGAAGTGGGAAAAAAGACTTTTGTACACCAAAATACTAAATACTTGGGTTAATGGAGTGGTGTTATGATTTTTTTTCTTCAGTCATTTCTGACTTTTCTTGATCTTATCTTTATATTTTATTTATTATTTTTTTAATGTTTATTTATTTTTGAGAGAAAGAGACAGAGCATGAGCGGAGGAGGGGCAGAGAGAGAGAGGGAGAGACACAGAATCCAAAGCAGGCTCCAGGCTCTGAGTAGTCAGCACAGAGCCCATCGTGGGGCTCAAACTCACAAATGGTGAGATCATGACCTGAGCTGAAGTTGAAGGCTTAACTGAATGAGCCACCCAGTCACCCTTTATGTTTATATTTTAGAATATATTTAAAGTATGAATGAGGAACCTGAAAAAACCCAAAACTCCCATTTTTTCCATACATAACTTTCATGTATTGTTATAGCTGCAAGCATTTACATTCTCTAAGACATTTTGTTAGTCACCCCAACTAGATTATAAATGCCTTGAATCTTTTTTCCTGCACCTTCTACTATATCTTTCATGGCACCAAGTATTATGAAAATGGTAAGGGCCTAGTAAATCCTTCCCTAATGAGTTTATCAGATCAATTTAATGACTGAGGCAAAAGCTAGAGGGAAAGAACTGCAAAATGTGATATGGCATTTCAAGATAACTTCTATGTAATCTTGTTTTGTTGTTTTGTTTTGTTTTGTTGTTTTGTTTTCTTTTGTTCATGTGGTTCTTGTGTATATGTCTACATCCGCAGCTAGACTGTAAGTATCTGACGAATGGGAGCTATCTCTCATAATCCTGACTTTTATGTTCTAGTTACACAGTTTGGGCACATCAGAGCCAGTTCAGGGAATGCTACTAAATCCTAAATTGACTAAAAATGAAACCTTATATGCTAAAGAACCGAGTATATATTAACATTCCTAACCATGCATTTTTAGAGACTTTATTCCACATTATAGATAACCGAAAGGGTCTCAGTCCCCTGAGGGAAGGGATTTTAGCAAAATAAGCATTGGGCAGGGGGCAGAGGTCCCCATTTTTTATTACATCGTAGAGTGCAAGAAAGTAACAGAGGAACTGTAATACAAAAAAAGAAATCTGCAGGTAATAAATTCATGGAAAGTTAATTACAAATGTATGTAGATGGATCACTTCTTTGTTCTTGTTCTGAGTCTGGTTATGTCATATATAATCTAGATTATTTTCACAAATAATCAAGTTAGCTATATTTTACGTAGAACTACATAAACTCAAAATGTCATTAAAAAGCAGAGTCAATATTCTGAAACACCACAAGATGGTGATGTTACTCCATTTAAAATGTCTTTTTTTCTTTTTTTTTTACTGAACTTTCTCCAGAGGGCTTAACTTCTGCTTTTTTGTGTGTGAAAAATTAATATTGCAAGATCATCCATGCTTCCAAATGGAAGAATCATGTAAAATCAAAAACACCTATGTAACAAAATTATAGTAGGATTTCCACCTTAAAATGGGACACTGGTGTGTGAATCATGTCTGTGTCTCTGTTGGCTGTAGGCTTTTGTCTTTTATATGGAGCTTCATGGTGTGTGTGTGTGTGTGTGTGTGTGTGTGTGTGTGTGTGTGTGTGAGATCTTCCAGATATCTATTATCTTTTCCCTTTGTTCCTCTGTTGCTCTGTATGTATGCCTCCCTGTTGTGATTTGATATGTCACTGTAATTGTCTCTCCCATTAAATTGTGTCTAATACTTGATTGCAACCTCAGTGTCAAATAAATGTGTGTCTGCATTCATCTTGTAAACAGGTTGATATGTCGTTTTTACTACTTCTCTTCTTCATATCTTCTGTTTTTTCATTAAAAAAATATTAATACAGCTGTGGTATCTGGGTAGTCCGTAACTAGGCTGAAGAAGTATTTTTTTCTTTTCCCTTTAGTTTGGCTCTCCTTTCTCCATTTCTTTCCATAATATTCACTAAATGTTTGATTTTTTAAAATTACTTTTTATTATCAAACTAAATTCGGAAGTAGGAAAACATTTTACATGTTTTATATGTTCCCGTGTGTGTGTGTTGGGGGGGGGGTGTTCATGGATTATTTTTTATTCCTTTGGAGGCCTTCCTTGTACTTGATATAAGAGGGGTTTCCCCATTCAATTGATTTATGTGGTTTATGGACACTGACTTAAATAGAACAGAAAAAAAAAATCTCATTTTGATCCATTATATAAATCAGGAATTACTGTCTACAAAGAATATTTAAATTGGTTTTCTTTGTAAAATTTTTCTACAAGAGGCTTCTCTACCTGATTACATTTCATATTTTAATCTAATCTGATGCTAAATTGCCTCGTTCTGCCATCACATTCATGAAATAATGAAATGTTTTCTTTTTAAAAAGTAACTACGTCCTTCTCACCACTCCTATTGGAACATTCCAACATTATATTGGGGGTCTCAGCTAACACAATAAAACATAAAGGAAACAAAGCACACAGTTTGGATAAGAAGAAATAAAACTGCCTTTGTTCACAAGTGACATGATTACTTATGAACAAGATCTGACAGAATTAACAAAAAAAAAATTGGAACTAAGACTAATAAATGATTATAGAAGGTTGCAAGATAAGGTTAATATAATTTCTTTCCTATGTACCAGCAATGAATAACCAAAATTTGGAATTAGAGGCATAACACCATTTACATTAGAATCAACCTAAAATCTACATGAGGAAAACTAAGACTCTGGTGACAAAAATTTAAAAAGGTGTAAATAAATGGAGAGATATTCAAGGTTCAAGGGTAGGAAGATTCAATATCATCAAGTTATCAATTCTTCCCAACTTGATCTATAGATTCAATGAAATCTCAATCAATATCCCAGCAAGTTATTTTGTGGATATAGACAAACTGATTCTACAGTTTAAATGGGAGGCAAAAGAATCAGAATAGCCAGCACAATTCTGAAGTTGAAGAACAATAAAAGAATTAACACCACATGACTTACTATTAAGCTATAGTTATCAAAATAGTGTGGTCTTGGTAAAAGAATAGACAAATAGATTAATGAAATAAAATAGGGATCCCAGAAATAGACCTCATAAATATAGTCAGCTCATCTTAGACAAAGGAACAAAAACAATAAAATATACACAGGATAGTCTTTTCAATAAATTGCACTGGATCTACTGGACATATACATGAAAAAAATAAATAAATCTAGACATGGGTCTTACACCCTATACAAAAATTAACTCAAAATCTCTTATAGACCTAATAGTAAAATACAAAATTACAAAACTTCTGTAAAATAATATAGTAGGAAACCTAGGGTGAAGACTTTTTTAGACACAACCCCAAAAATATGATCCATGAAAGAAAGCATTGGTAATTTAGACTTTGTTAAAATTAAAAGCATCTGCTCTGCAAAAGACACTGTTAAGAAATGAAAAGCCACAGAAAATATTTACAAAACACAAAGCTGATAAAAGAATTGTATACAAAATATACCAAGAACTCTTAAAACCCAATAATAAGAAAACAACCAATTACAAAGTAGGCAAAGTATCTAAACATACATCTCCTGAATAAGATATATAGATGACAAATAAGCTTATGAAAAGATGCACAACATTAAATATCACTCGGGAATTGCAAATTTAAAAAATGAGACCTCTGCATACCTATTAAAATGGCTAAATGCGAAACACTCATGGCTGATGGAATGCAAAATGGTACAACCACTTTGGAAAACAGTTTAACAGTTTTTTACAAAGCTAACCATAGTCTTACCATATGATTCAGCAGTGGTACTCCAAGATAATTACCTAAATGAGTTGAAATTTTATGTCCACTCAAAAACCTACATACAAATGTTAATAGCAGCTTTATTCATAATTGCCAAAAATTGGAAGGAATCAAGATGTCCTTTAATAGGGCAATGTAGAAATTGTGGTACATTCATACAATGGAATTTTACCCAGTGATAAGAAGAAATGAGCTATCAAGTCACGGAAAGACATGCATGAACATTAAATGCGTATTGCTGAGTAAATAAGCCAGTATGTAAATGCTGCAGTGTATGATTTCAGCTATATAACATTCCTGAAAAGGCTAAACAATAGAGAGTAAAAAGATCAGTGACCTCCAAGCGTTCAGAGAGAGCAAGGAAAAGAGGGAGTGATTAAAGAAGGAACACCAGATTTGGGCAGCAGTGAAAGGATTCTGTACGACACTGCAATGGCAGACACGGTGTTACCCATTTGTGAAAACACTTAGAACTGTGCACCACAAGGAGTGAACCCTAATAAACTGTGGACCTTAGTTGATAACAATGCATCATTATCAGTTCCTTGATGATAACAAATGTGCCACACTAAAGCAAGAGGTTAATAACTGGATAAACTGTAAGGAGGGTACGGTAGGAAAAGATGGTATGTGAGAACTCTGTACATTCTGCATAATTTTTCTATTAATCTAGAGCTGCTCTAAAAATAAGATCTATTAATTTAAAAAAACAGGTAACAATGTTGCATTTTATATATTTTTTTAACATTATCTTTTCTATTCTCTTTCATCATTCAGGCATGAAGGAAAAAAATAATCTCATTTTTTAAACTTGCTCTGTCCAAAGTGTATGATAATACATGAAACCATGCCATACCTCTTAGGGGACAAAAAACATTCAGAATTTATTTTGGTATTAAGATTAAAGATTAAGACCAACTTCCAGGTAAGCCACATGTAAGGTTTAAGAGCAAGTGTTTTCGTTCCAATGATTTTGCAGAAATGAGAGAATGAGGTGTATGATTTGAAATATTCAAATCCTTGAAGGTTTCTGCACTAGCATTAAATGAAAACTAACAGCATGGTTTCAACTTCTTGTTTGATATCATTAATGTACAAATGATCTTTGCCAGAGCTCCTTCCCTTATTGCAATGGCCTTCTTCACTGCTTTCTCTCCAGCAGCTTTGTTTCCCGGCCCCTGTATGGCCTTCCCAGCTTCAACCACATGGAAGCCATGGAATACAGAGGAGAATGCTTGCTGGAGGGTTTAACGATTTCCTGTCCATATCACAGGGCTCCTTCCCAGTCCTGCATATACAAGCAGACACCCATGACTGGGTACATCATGTGCCATATGTACACATTGCTGTCCTCAAACACGGAGCTCATCTTCTCCTGGCTGAGCTCACAGATATTCAGCAGCTCTTGAGGGCATTTGTAGTGCTTGGCCCCCCAGAACTCCTCCAGGACATTGCGTGCATATCTGATCGTGTCAGAGATTGTTTCTGCCTTTGGGGGAATGGCTGAGCTTCTGGATTTCCAATTTGGCCTTATCCTTGTCTTTGGTGGTATACTCCTGGACTGACAGGTAAAGTAGTAAGACTCTCTTCACGGGTCATTCCTGTCTTCTGTTGGGTACAGGAGGTCAACATAGCTGATACAAACCTCCTCTCCCAGGTTGATATCCTGTACAGCTCTTACTTCTGCCAGGATCCCCTTGTAGGTCACAATGACAGTGGGGCAACAACTATGATTCATCAGTGCAACCTCAGGAAATATTGCCCGGGGAAATATCCCAAATGAGAAAGCTCTGCCTCTTCAGTTGTAAAGCCATTACAGTGAAACTGTGCAAAGAGTACCACCAAGTTATCACTGCCAGGGAACTGGAGGTGCTTGGAGGGAAAGTGATGAAGAGCAGCGATGTCACCTGAATTAAGTCCTTCTACTCATTGTCTGATTTATCCAGATGTGATTCAAACTCCTTCACAGCCAACAATTTCTCTGAAGGTGTTTTTTCTGGGTGGATCTTCTGTTTGGCCGGAATCCTTGCAGTTAGCCTTACCATCTCTGAGGGATTCCAGTGCAACCCCCACCCCCTGCAAAACAACCCATGCAAGAACATTCCATCTTGTGCATAAGCCAATCGTCTTCCTAACAGTGTCTTTCGGACACTCCCTGTTGCAGTAAAATGCCTGCTTGCATCTTCCACATTTTAACAATCCTTTTTTCCTGGCAAAGCAGTACTTGCAGTGGTTGCTGCATTCCTTGACTGTGAGCATGTGGGCGTAGGCCTGGAGGGGAGGACAAAGTTCCCCACGTGGAAGGGCTCGGACCCACATGCCCTGCCTCTTGCCCAGGCAGTAGAAGCACTCCAGGCCACTGTGGTCTGCAGCCATCAAGCAGGCAGTGGGACCACAGCACCAGAGCAATGGTTCCTCCTCCCTGTGAGCTCTTACTGGAGAGGTGTCACCCAATGCTGCAGGGCTGGCGAGTTCTAATACTGTTTAATGACTATTCAGAGTAGTTGTGTGAAATTAACTGGAGCGCTATTATAACACTGTTAGTTTCAAAGGAAACTCTGCATAACGTGCATACATCTAGGTGGTCTAGTCATTTAATATACTTAGTACGTTTTAACTGATTTTAACAAGACCTTTTCATGAACTATAGGGTCCAAGGTCCTATTGTTCGATGTGGAAAACTCCAGTGAACATGATCTTCATACTGAAGACATACTTATGAGCCTAAATTCCTTGACAAGGGCTGTATCTTATGTAAGATATTCTATCCCAACTAGCCTTATGCATATACTTTTTAAATGTTTGTCAAATAAATAACAGAATGAATGAATGAATGAACGAATGCATATGTGAGTTGTATAACAACTCATGATTTAATCCTTTCTATTGATTCCTAGTTTTCATTTACAGCCAATAAATAATGTGATATTCGCTATTCCTCTGCTTGACTCCATTGAGCAAAAGATAGTCATAAGCCTCATCTACAAATTCTTTGATGCACCTTGACTAAAAATTTTAAAGGGAGTCAGAAGCTGTTAATATTAGCATTTTCGTTAGAAGTTCAAATGTAAATCTATTATCCTAAAGAATATAAGTCTCACAACAAACCATTTTTACATGTTGTTAATTAGATAAAAGAGGTTTACATGAGTTGTCATAAAATACTAATTGATACTTATTTGTGCCATCACAATTTGAGGTTTTCATTTAGATGTTTCTTAAAAATGGCAAAAAAAAAAAAAAATAGGGGGCGCCTGGGTGGCTCAGTCGGTTAAGCATGTGACTTCATCTCAGGTCATGATCGCATGGTTCTTGAGTTCGAGCCCCATGTCAGGCTCTGTGCGGACAGCTCAGAGCCTGGAGCCTGCTTCAGATTCTGTATGTGTGTGTCTCTCTCTCTGCTCCTCCCCTGTTCATGCTCTCTCTCTCTCTCTCTCTCTCTCTCTCTCTCTCCCTCAAAAAAAAAAAAAAAGTTTTATTAAATGGGAAACAAAATTCTGTAATATTGAAATTGTTCAAAAATGAATCCAAATATTGCTTTATAAACTTGAGATTAAAACTATGTTTTAGGGAACTATATTTGTTAGAAAACATATTCACATAAATTGCAATCTATGTTGACATAGGAGGTTAGTTTTATCTTATTAATAATGAGTTTATTATGGCCTCACTGAGATAGCTCAAACTAACCAATAAATATAAAGATTATGTAGATTTTCTTAAAATTAGAGAATTAGCTAAATCTCATCTCTGGTTGTAAATACTAATTTTACAGATAAAAATGATTACAAGTTTAAAATACAATTCAAACTCCAAATGTACTTAGATTGTTGGATACCTAGACTGATTTGGATGGCACAAAGGAAAGTGGCTGTATTGGAAACTGCAGACTTGAGGTTTAAAAAACTTTAGACTAGTGAAAAGAATCCATATCAGGAACAAGGCCACTCAGGGATTATGTTGCAAGGGAGAAGAACATGGTAGAGCTGCTACACCGAATGCTAAGAAATACCTCCAATTTCAATAGGAAGAGGAGTCTATGAAGGAAAATCAGAAAGAATAGCCAGGTTAGTGTTGTTGAAACATTTCTGAACTTCCACCATTTACTTCTTCTATCTTATTATATCTACTTCTTTTTGTCATTTATTAAAATTGCAGAATAACAAATGAGAATCAGTATGCAAGGCATACAGATTCTCTTATCTAGAAAGGTTACATAGTACATGGTTAATAATACCAAATAGAAAATAAGCACAATACACAGCTTTTTTTTTTTTTTTTTTTTTTTTGACAGTTTTTTTGTGTCATCTCTTACTAGCTGCTTCACTGTGGGGGATAAGCTTGGGAATCCCCTGGGCTTATACCAACGGGTTAACAAGGCATAAAGAAATACAAAGCCATAAAATGCTCACACCTGAGTTTGGGTAAACCAGATTGGCATTCCAAGAATAGGGGGATGCAAAGACACCCCGAGAATAGGGAGGCACAAAGGCACCAGGAATAAGGAGTTGCAAAGGCACCCAAAATAGAGAGAGGGTGCGGAGCCCCCAAACTAGAGAGGGAGAGACAAAGTCCCGAAATAGAAATGGTGCAAAGGTGCCCAATACATACGTATATGAAATAAACAAGATTAGATGTTCAGGGTGGAAGACTATGGACTGCTGTGCTTCAGGCAAAGCAGCCCAGAGCGGAGACGGTTAACAAAAGAAAAGGTGCCTTGTTAACCCTGAGGTTATTCCCCCTGTCTGTCTCATCCCCTAGGCTGGCAAAGATAAACAGGCATGGCACCTCCTGTCTGCTGTTAACAACCATCTACCCATCTGCCCAGCTCCTGGATTTTGTTCTATATTGACCCAAACCCCAAATACTGTGTACTTTCAAACCCCCCCCCCTTTTCCCTCACATCCCAAGTTAATGTTCCTAGTTTGTCTCTTTGTACACACTCATCACATTTGTAAGCCTTCTGATCTGAATAAATATGGGGCAAGGACCCTTATTCGAGGCTCTTGTCTTTTCCCAGACATTAGCCATCTCTTGCTTTAATCCAGCATCCACTCTTTTGCTGGCCAAGAGAACTTTAAACTTAGAGTCTACAACACTTCACCTTAGGTAAGTTAGTAAGCCTCTCCATGCCTGTTTCCTCTTCAGTAAAAGAGACACTACTATGACTTATACTACCTGCATCATATCACAATATTGCTGTGAAGAATAAATTACATACATGGAAATAATCTTAGCAGGGTGATTTGCACATAGTTAATGCTCAATGGATGATATACATTATTATTGTAGCATAGTAATTTTATTTTTATTTAAATTCAAGTAGTTAATATACAGTGTAATATTGGTTTCAAGAGTAAAACCTAGTGATTCACTACTTTCATATAACACCCAGTGCTCATCCCAAAGAGTGCCCTCCTCAATGCCCAACACCCATCTTGCCTATCCCCCCTGCCCATCCCCCCTCCATGAACCCTCAGCTTGTTCTCTGTATTTATGATTCTCTTATGGTTTGTCTCCATCTCTGTTTTCTTATTTTGCCTTCCCTTCTCCTATGTTCATCTGTTGTATTTCTTAAATCCCACGAGTGAAATCATGTATTTGTCTCTTAATATAATACACTCTAGTTCCGTCTACATTGCTGTAAATAGCAAGAGTTCATTCTTTTTGATTGTTGAGTAATATTCCATTGTGTGTGTGTGTGTGTGTGTGTGTGTGTGTGTGTGTGTGTGTACATCTTCTTTATCCGTTCATCAATTGGTGGACATTTGGGTTCTTTCCATAATTTGGCTATTGTCAATATTGCTATAAATATTTGGGTGCATGTTCCCCTTCAAATCAGCATTTTCATATCCTTTGGATAAATACCTAGTAGTGCACTACTAGGCAGTTAGTAATTATAAATGGATGAGAGGAAAAGGTCAATCTTGTCCTAAGTGCCAGAAACAACAAGTCCTTATGAAATTCAATTTAAACAAAAAAGGTTATCGAAAGAGTCATATTATCTGTCTCATTATGTTTGTTGTCTAATTCTTTCTGGATTTCTTTTTTTTTTTTTTTAGATTCTATAATTAGGCATATTTTGATGGCAAAATGTGGTTCTTTGAAACCACAGAAATCAAAGGGAAGATTTACATTCCAAAACCCACCATACTTATTGTAAAAGCTAGATCCCCAAGCGCTAAAACAGTGTCTGATATATAGTTAGCACCAAGTAAATATTCACTGAATGCATAAATGAAAGCTTCTGAAAGTATTTTTATTCCTGTTTGCTAATTTGATCAGTACTCTCCCTACAACTCTTCAGTGTAAAAGAATCATGGAGCGTTGGAGTTGAAAAGGGCATCTCATCCAACAACCAATGCAGTGACTGACCCTCTTCTAACAGTTTAGTGAAGGGCAGTCTAATTAGCTCTACCAGTTCCAGAGGAAGTTCTTTATATCTGGAGACAACTCTAGCACCAATTTAAGCCTTTTATTGAGCCACAAACTCACTCCCTGTTGTTAGCTGGTCCATAGGGAAATAAAATAGTTTGTTGTATGTAACCATGAGCTAAGAACGATATATAGCTGTCTCTTGCTAAGTTCCAAGTACTTAGAGCAATGTCAGGCATATGTAAGTCTCCTGTAAATATTCACTAAGTATTATACTGTTAATGTACACTTTGTTAATTACTGGTTGATTTTTAACCATTCAAGCATTTTCTACATTGGCTCCCACAAACCACATTCTTGTCCATCCTACACATTTTGTGTTGAGCAGATTTGGGAAAAAGGACACCATCAGTCATCTTTAATAAACTTTATTTCATTAGATGATAGAATTCATCACAGTCATTCATGCTTGGATTTTTTTTTCCTTTAGTATATTTTTTTAAATGTTATTAAATGCTAAAGATTAGGAAAAGGTGTCCTAATGTGGTAAACAGAAAATAAATGTCATGAACATCTACTTTTATTTGAAGCTTTTGTGTATTATGCTTTTTAAAAATGCTATGTAACTTTTTACACTGTTATGAACAAATAAATATATTGAACCCTTGAAAATTAATTTTGTCTTTAGAATACCTGCAAGGCTCTTTGTCAACCCAAATCAGGATTAGCCTAATTATATCCTAATTGGGGTAAATTCATATATTCAAGCTAGTTAACCAAGAATGATGACAATAGCTTGGTTAGAAGGCAACTCTGTCAAGCCATAGCATATATAGCTGTTAATGCATCTATCATGACTATAAAAGTAAAACAAAAAAAGTATTAAAGACCAGGCATCCTTGCAACTCAAGAAAATATCCATTATGTTGGGAGAGCTTTTATGAAAACTCAGTTAAAATTAAACTCCTATAGTAGATATTTTAATACTTATAGAGTCTAATCATTATTGAGCATTCTTCTTCAACTTTCTACTTTTATTTGTATTTGAATTTTTTTCTATTTTAAAACCATCAAATAATCTCTAGGTAATATAAAATGGGTATTGTAAATAAATATCTTAACTGTGTGTGAACAAGAATATTTGTTATCACTCAAATAAATCAATGAATAAATGTTATGTGTTACATGCATTTCAAAATGACAATCTCAAAATAATTCTGGTTTTAAAACCAATTTGAATGCTAAAACTCATCAAAAATCATCAACCTGGGGCGCCTGGGTGGCTCAGTCAGCTAAGCCTCCAGCTCTTGACTTTGTCTCACATCATGATCTCACAGTTTGTGAGTTTGACCCCCACATCAGACTCTGTGCTGACAGCATGGAGCCTGCTTGGGATTCTCTCTCTCTCCTGCTCTCTCTGCCCCTCCTCCACTCATGTGCTTGGTTTCTCTCTCTCTCTCTCTCTCTCTCTCTCTCTCTCTCTCAAAAAAAAAATCAATAGAATTTTAAAAAGTTTTTTTTTTAATCATCAATCTTTCTGAGTATCTCTCTCCATCACCTCATTGATCAATGAAGTAGTATACCCACCTAATATTAGTCATTTTTCTAAAATACAAAATATATAAGGATTTAATTTCAAGTTAATAATTACACAAATCAAGAAGAAATTAGGGGATAATTATTTAAAATTTTGGTTATGAACTAGGTAAATATTCATAGGTAGATAAATATTTGAGGTGAATGAATAAATGAACAAATAATAAAAGATAAGATGTCAGAGTGACATTAAAAGAACTAACAAAGACCTCAAGTTAAAAGGGGGCAAATGTTTAAGAGACATCTGATTGTTTAATATATGAAACATAATTTTTCCTATTAAGATTAGGTAACAGAAAATTCTGCTAATGAGGGAACAAATACAGCTTAAAAATTATTTCCTGGATAACTGATTTTTCCACATGGCATTCAATTTTATTTCATTTGTTAAAACATCTGTAATACACAGAACCAAAAAAAAAAAAAAAAAAGAAATAAAGAAAGAAAGAAAAGCTAGTCCTACTTAAATCAAAATAGGAAATAATAGTGGTGTTTGACTATATGATCAAATGCAGCCTTGTTTTCAGTTCCCATGGAGCCCTCATACATCTCTGCAACAAAGACTTTTCTTTACATGCCTTATGCAAGAAAAGCCCTATTAAATAAAAGAATGAAATTTGGGCACTTGTTCCCCCTCACATATGTACTGACAATTCCATTGCTTGTGTCAATTTCTAATGCTAGACAAATCCCTGTTACTTGTGTCAATTTATAATACTAGACAAATGCACACAGGGTCTTAGACATGTGTAAAAAGGGAGAATGGAAGAGCTACTTGACTGCTTAATGCTATTTATTCTTTTAATTCCAGAATGGCATCAAATACCAATCATTTCTATTACCTTTTGTGAAAATGCTTTTAGTGAAAAGGCAGACTCCCACTGCTTTCTTTTCAGTAGTAAACTGAAACCATAAACTTCTCTCAACTTAAAATCATCCCAGTGTGATCATATTTGTTAAATAAGTTTTCAAAACGAATCTGCCATCATTATTACTCCTGTTTTATTATTTTTCATTTCCTTCATTCAGAAAGAGACAAACGATTATCCAAATGCTTGTCACTAATCTATTCAATATCCCCTTCCTCCTTTTCAGATTTTTTATCTGTTCCTTGAAACTTTATTAACTTTTCCATTAAATCTTAGTGTGTATACCTGAAAGGGCTTTTCTTTTCTTTTTTTTTTTTTTTTAAAGTTTATTTATTTTTGAGACAGAGAGAGACAGAGCATGAAAGGGGGAGGGTCAGAGAGAGGGAGACACAGAATTTGAAACAGGCTCCAGGCTCCGAGCTGTCAGCACAGAGCCCGACGCGGGGCTCGAACTCATGGACCACGAGATCATGACCTGAGCCGAAGTTGGCTGCTGAACCGACTGAACCACCCAGGCGCCCCATGAAAGGGCTTTTCAACCACAATTGATCTTTTTATTCCTTCACTACCTTTAGGACTTAATTGAAATGTCCTTTTCTCCTTCAGGATTTGTCCTTAAAGTAAGAATCTACAAATATTTCATAATTATACAATTGATCCTTGAAAAATGCAAGGTTTGGGGGCACTGACGCCCCACACAGTCAAAAATCTACATATAACTTTTGACTTCCCCCAAACTTAACTACTAATAGCCTTTACCAATAAACAGTTGATGAACATATATTTTGTATATTATATGTATTATACAGTGTATTCTTACAATAAATTAAGACAGAGAAAAGAAAATTAAAAGGTAAAATACATTTGCAGTACTGTAAACAATTCTCATATAAGTGGACCCAAATACTTCAAACCCATTGTTCAAGGGTCAACTGTAATGTGGGGGGAAAAAAAGTGTCTTCTGATTTAGAATGTGAGTAAAAGGGTTAGTCCCCACATCATATAGTAATAAGAGAAAGCAGAGAGCAATGAAAAAGGAATGCCAGAGCCCATTTGTATACATTGCCTCAACACATTGTGAATACCTAAAGTTGCAAATCTTGATCTTTATTATCCTTCCCTTCAACCACAAACTCCTGCTGTTTCAATTAACTTACTCTCTCACTCTTATCATCTATGATGCCTCTGGTCCTTTAATCCTTCCTATTAATAATATAAAAACTAGCATTCATTCACAAAGTATTCTTCATTATTTTATTTATTCTTCCTAACAGTCTGAATTATTATCCCCATTTTAGAGATAATGAGACTCAGAGAGACTTAGAGACTCACCCAAGATCACGCTGCCAGGACTTCTGATATCAGGATAAAGGGAGATATTGGGTGCTTTATTCTTATCTTTTAAAAAAATTTTTTTTAACATTTATTAATTTTTGAGAGACAGAGTGCAAACAGAGGAGGGCCAGAGAGAGAGGGAGACACAGAATCTGAAGCAGACTCCAGGCTCTGAGCTGTCAGCAGAGCCTGATGTGGGGCTCGAACCCATGAACTATGAGATCATGACGTGAGCCGAAGTCAGATGCTTAACTGACTGAGCCGTCCCGGCGTCCCTGCTTTATTCTTATATCAATCACATACATTATAGAAAAAGATACATAAAATATTAAAAGAAGAAAGTATAGCCATCCTAAAAATAAGAAGGTAAACTTTTGGAGGACCATAAATTATGCAGGAGAAAACTGTGTGTGTCCATATAATGAAATGGTGAAAGCTGGGAAGAGAAGTCCAAAGAAAACAAGCTCCCAAGTTCTCCATCTGACAGGTTATAATGTCCATTGCATATTCTATCAGTGGCTCCAACCAAACTTTAACATATGTTTCTATACTTCCCATAATATGTGCTGTCTAAGCAGAGACCATAGTGTTTCAGGCAATCTCAGCTGCATAAGGAATGCACAATTAACAATGTCCAAGTGTTGGAATAGTACCAACTCCATGAAAGACTACAAACTCAGTAAAGGTTAGGGAAGGGTCAGAGACTGTAGAGAATTCAAACTGTAATTTTCAAATAAGTAAAATTAATACACTTAAATAACAGATTATTGTCTATATGAAAGAATAGGTACTTATGAAAAACAAGCAACTAGAAATTCTAGAACTGAAAAATGATAAATCTGGGACTTAAATATTGGTCTTCTGCTTCCAAGTTCCATATTTTCTCCTCTGATATCATAGTTAACCCCAACAAAGACATACAGGTGCATATACATGCTTTTGCTTATTTATGTAGCTTCCTCATTACTTTGTCTTGATATATAGTCTTGACCTCATAGTCAATCAGAGGAACCTGTTATTCTCTTGTCTCCAAATCTTCTCTGCACCTCGCAAATTCCTAATCTTATGGTTCTCAACCGTAGCCGCACACTGAGAGATATGTGGAAACTTTAAAACTAACAAAACAAACACTATAGCCACCCTAGATGAACTAAATCAGATGCTCTTGGAGTTGGACTCATACACTGATATTCTTTTTAAAACTTCCTTACATGATTCTATAAGAATTGCTTGTTTTTTGTTTAAGAAAGGGCTATTCACTAAATGTGTGCTTTCCCCTTCCATAGTACAAGGTGGTCTCTAGGAAGCAGCTGCCTAGCTAGAGAGTCATTCTCCAGCATTGCCTATACCAAGGTAGGGCCGGGTGATTAATTCTCATCATTAGAATGTGAACTGAAATAATGTATTTCACTTTTGAGAAAGGAAGTTTCTAAGAAGCAGTGTATATTCTTTGTTCTCTCTTTTCCCATCTGTTGACTAGATTCAGGAGATTGCAAGAGTCTAGCAAATGCAAAATCACAAGATGGAAGGAGCCTAAATCTGTGAATCACTATTTAAAGTTATACTCCAACCAAGTCCTTTATCATCATAAAACTGCTGAAAAAGATTTATTATAAGTCTCTAAAATTCTGAGGTTTGTTTCATCAGCTAGAGTTACCCTGATCAATAGTGGAATGGGTACCTTGAAGTGGGGTGCTGCTGTGATAAAAATCTCAAGTATGTGGCATTACATTTGTGATCAGGAAGCAGGCATCAGAAAAATAACCACCAGAGGCTGGGTAATTTGGAATAGTGGTAAAAAATATTCTGTAAATATTACCTTCAATAATTTGAACAGCAGACCAAATACCTATAGTCTTGTAGCTCTATAGCAGTGTTCTCAAGTGGGGATGATGTGGCAGGAGCACATTTGGCACAGGCTGAAGACAAAAGGGAAATGCAAATTTCAGTTATTTTTCAAGACCAACTCAATTGTTACGACTCCACTCCTCCTATCAGATTGTGCTTCTTTATGTCACATCAGAATTGATGAGTCCTGCCTTTGCATTCCATCAGCATTGTAACACTTAATTCACTCCTTTTTCTGCATCTTTCTCTCTATTGTAAATCTCTTGAAGTGGATAGTCTTATCCATGTATCCCATACATTGCCTAGGACACATCTTATGCACAAAAAGTATACATTTAGGGTTTGCTGAGTACACGTTTGCTGAATGTCTACTACTCTGCAAAGCATTGATCCTTGATCTTATAGTATTAACAGACACAAATCACAAAAACCATTTCACAATATACTACAAGTCTCATGGACTCTAAGGCCTTACAGATACAAGTTCTCACATTAGGTGTGCCCAGTGACTGCTCACCCTTGGGCATTCTTTCACACCCAACTTCTAATTGCATGAGACTAGTTACTGTGTGAAGTTGCCAGCTGCCTAAAATGGGGAAGACAGAGTACATTTCTAAGGAATAAAGTTGGTGTACAGAGTACAAATGATGGTCTTTTAAGGAGGTGAGGGGTTGGAACATGATAAACTAATTTTGATACTTGACTAGCAACCAGGATACCAGAAACAGAAACTACTACGGCTGCCTGTGGGACCAAATGGTCAAAAGCAAAGGCATGTGTGTATATCAGGAAAGGCTAACTAAGAGGACAGAGATAAGAAAATAATGACCTATTTTGCTATTTCAGACCAAGGAAGATGAGCTTTGTTTAGCATTCGATAAAAAAATTATTTTAGCTCCTTAGCCCACCTAGGTAGCTCTGACCTTAGAATGCTAATAGAGTTTACTACAGTGGGGAAGCAAAGCAACAATTTTAATTTCCCTTCCAAACTTAAATCCTGCTTCTCAACTGAAGATACAGATCTGGACTTCTGAAAACAGTGACTGGAGGTAGATTTGGGGTCATAAGCATGCAGGAAAAGGAAATGGATAAAGTCACTCAGAATCAGTAAAAAAAACAAGAACAAAGAAAAGCTTAAAATGTAGAGGGTATACAAAGAACAAGCCAGTGAAGAAATGAGTAAGTAAAATAAATCATGATGGTCTCCTTCAACAGTCCCTATCACATCATGTTGGCTGTTTTATATGAGATTACAATCGAAACAGATAGGTTTGTATTGTTTTGTTTCTCAAATACCATTTTCCCACATTAATTTCAAGATCTTTAAGGACAAGAACCATTCATCCTCTTATATTTTCCTAAACCCACCACCCCCAGTAGTCTTACGCACATACTAAGACTCTACCAATTTTTGATTCACTAAATTTAAACCTGGCCAAGAATTCTACTTCACTCACCAACCACCCACCAAAAGTCCAAATCTCTCATAAAAAGCAAGTTCCTAATTTACTTTATCAATACCTACAGGTAAAGCTACTCCCACAGAATTCTTGGCTACCAGGAGTATGGGTTTAAAGAAACACTTTAATATACAGGTTGGTTTTCTGAGAACTGTTGTTGTATCAAGACTCATCAAGGGGAAAACCTGGCAAGACCAGTAAGAAAACTAAGTCTGTGGCTAATTTCTTAGTGGAGAATGAGAAAGCTAAACACACAGTACATTAAGGGAAGAGGAATTGGGAACTAAGTATTGATGACTTTGGAGCACATACAAGAAGTACCCAAATAGCTTCTGTCATCATCCACTAACCATTCCCAACTACTGATCACATGCATTTAACTTGGCACTGACTTTTTAACATTCTATAAAAAAAGAAAAGCAGAGATTTCAGGCACCATCTATGAATGAGCTGCACACACTACTAAGCCTGGGACTATGATGCTGCAATACACATCATTACAAAATACACCTCACTTTAGCCCACATTTCCTTTTTTTCCTTCTCTAACCAACTCTTGTATTTCAACCTATCCTTCCCTCTTTCCCCATATCATCTCATGTCTCCCCCTTTGATCTGTATGGCTCTGAGTGCATACATACTCATGTGGTTTTGATAGTAGCAGTTTCCAGTATCTCTGGTCCAGTAAGATTTCTATGTTGGTATAATACTGTGCCCACACCTCGAATTTCTTTGAGATTGTCTCATGAACTAAAGAGAAATGTTTGCAAGAGCTGTTTATTTTCCCAATGGTGGATTTTAAATTAAGTGAGAAAGACTCCTTAGTGAGCATGGCTAACCTGAAATCAAAAGACAGATGATCCAAGTTCAAATGCTATTAGGTTGGAGATAAACAGAAATAAAGTTACAGAGTAGTGAAAGAGGAAGACTAACCTCATGAAAGAGTAAAGGAAAGGTCAGTTGCTGCCACAAGTGCACTGGAAAATAGAGAAGTAAATTCAGACATCCGTTACAGGTCTGGAGGGAGGTTGGTGGCAAGAAATAAAATTTAAAGACTGGAAAGGTTAAGGTTAGCCTAGGTTGGACAGTACAAGTGGAGGCTTTGTCATCAAATACCTGGGTTTAAATTCTTACCTGTAGCCAAGTGATTTTCAGCAATTAAGAGTATGAGCTGAGCAACAGTATTTCCACCATAATTTGAGGGTTATACAAGTACATTGTTTAGAACATAACATGATATTCAGTAATGGGGAGATTTTATACTTATGTTTAAGGATAAAAGGGTCTAAAACAAACTGTAGCCTACCCATGTTGCCAGCTTTTGGAAAAGAGCAAATAGGTATAAATCTAAAAAACAATAGCAGTCTCTCACAGGCTAGAGAAAGAGTCACAAGATTCACACTCAAGGCCACAAAACAGTGAACCTTTTACTAGATATTAAAATTTAGAACCACACAGCTTAACAGTAATGTTAATTTTACCACTAGGTGGCAATGATACAGCTGAATTTCACTGACAAGATTGATTTTAAAAATTGAACAAACCCAGACAGAAATTCCAAGAAGCTTTTATACATATTTTCATGTTAGAAAAATGAAAAATTCTGTTATATACAATTTAATTTATAGCAGAATGTATAATTATCTAATTCAAGATGTATGTTAACTTCTGATGCTTTTTTTCCTCTGTGCACTGAGGCAATTCATGCAATAATTTTTAAACAGTTCCAATCACAGAAGTCTTTTTTTAAAAATCTGGACATATATCATGAAGATAACAGAAATTAGGGAAAGCTAAATCTCTTTGAAGTCTTAGAATTCTAAGAAAGGCACTATAAAATGCAAAATATTTTAATAAAAAAGTTAAACCTTTAAAAAAATAACTGAGAGAGGACATTTTATTTTTTACGGGCCAAAGCATGAAATAATACGGTGACTCACATTGCTTTTAAATTACAAATTAAACCAATATTCATACGTGTAAAGTCTTTTCAATGTGTTGAATAAACATTAAATTTACTAAGCAAATTTAGCAAAATTCTGACTTAATTTTGCTAATGGATTCTGGAATAAATACCTTTTTACAACTGTCAAAAGAGTAAGTCATGAAATTCCTTAAAATTCCTTAAAATTACTTTCCGTAATTATTTCTGCTTTCTTCATAAAACAGGTCTCAACCTATGGCTTGTTAAAAATAATAACAAAATTTATTCTTTCATTTCTTTTTCTTTTCACATCAAATAAAAAGGAAAGGCATGATAAACTTTTTCAAACTACAGACATTTCCAAGTACACAGTAAAAAAAAACATAAATTCCCAATATTCTCCCCCACATATAAGGTGGGAGTTCATACCACCACATGTAACATTACAAAATCTGTACTATAATTACATGAATAAATAATTACCCAATTCATAAGACCCAATTAAAACAAGCCTATTTATTCCCTTTTCATAAATAACCTAAAGTTCCCCAAATTTTTAATTCACAGTTTTCTACAAATAGATCAGAATATCTCTTTTATATATCAACTTTCAAGTAGTTTTCTAATTTAGTAATCAATTCCTATATTTACTTCATTCGAGAAAACTCTCCCCCTCTTGCTACCTAAACAAACGCAAGAGAATAAAAGTATGATGTCTAAGTTATTTTTATAATTCATAGATCAGATTCCTCATATTGGACTTCACTTTAAATTATTACAGATCACCCCGAAATCTAAAATATAGGTATTTCTCATTCTGTCAGTGTATACAGATACACAAAACATAACCATTTAAGATGTCACCACAAAGTAAGATTACTGTGGCAGCCCTCATAAACCGAACTATAGATTTCAGGAAAGTGCTCAATCTGTTCCGTTGTCTATAATTTTTGTTAGAAGTTTTAGGAAATGCCACTGTAATAGAAGGGATAATTGCAGGTCTACATGTGTATAGGTAATTTGTATCTATACAGAATCAGCTTCCAGTTATCTGTACAAATAAAGGAAGAGACACAGGATGCAAAACACATAATCCTCAAGCCACTTCAGATACATTTTTGTATCTCTATTTCATAGGACTGTGTCTGAGAATTGAGAACACAAAGAAAAGTAAGCCATACTGCAGAGACTGAGTTACAAACACAATTACCAAAACAATGGTAACAATGAAATGCCATTATTGACTTGAATTTGTCATCTTCTGTTTATTTCTGATGGTGGCTCGAAGTTTACGTATCACCAGTTTATCGGGCAGAATCATATCACCTTGCTGTTCTAGATAATCCAATAAGTTTTCAGTCCATTGGAGAGCAGCTGCATGATTAATATGCTTCTCTGGAATCAGTTCTATTTCCTCCTCCTCATTTTCACTAGATTCATCTGTCTGGCCTTGTGCTCTTCTGATGATTTCGCTGTCAGTTAACACTTCATAGCCTGGTTCAGTACTGTCCACTTCAAGCCATTTTTCAATGTTCTCAGTAGTCACATTTTCCAATCCTTTGGTATGTTGTAAAATGGTGGCCACGGTAGCCACAGAAACATCTTCTTCATCAAAGTCCAAGCCTTCTTTCTCCTCTATGGTAGGAAGAATCTTCTTCCATGCTCTGCTAATGGTAACTGGCTTTACTAAATTCCATGCCATTGCTATTTCATAAAGTGCATCTAGCAGAGTTAGCTTCTTCCAGAATGATTTCAGGTCATTACCTTCTTCCAAGTTGTTCTGAAGAAGACCTGCACGATAATTTCTCTTCATTGTCGCTATGACTCCCTGATCTGAGGGCTGGATCAATGAAGCCACATTAGGTGGTAAATACTTAGCAAATATTTGGCCATCGTCTGACCTTAGGACATTTTCATTTGGATGTGTTGGTGAATTATCCAACAAGAGCACAGCCTTTTCCTGTAGGCCTTTAGATCTTAAGTACTCTCGAACTTGTGGCACAAAGATCTTATCAAACCACTGTCGGAAAATGGAAAGATCCATCCATGCACCTTTTTGGCTGAAATAAGAGACTGGCAGGTTTGAGGTGTCAGTTGACTTGAAAGAGCGAGGTTTCTTTGCTTTCCCCACAACACAAAGTTTCAGTTTATGTAAACCTGTTGCATTGGCACAACACATGATAGTGACTCTTTCTTCAATTGACTTGTGCCCTGAGACAGTGCATTTACCTTTGATCACAGAAGTCCTGGAAGGTAGGCATTTCCAAAAGAGTCCAGTTTCATCAGCATTGTAGATTTGTTCAGGCTGTAAGTTCTCTCGTTCAATAAAGTCTCGGAAGTTGTTACAAAAATCTTCCACAGCAGTCTCATCTCCATTTAATCTTTCATTTCTAATGTTAATCTCTCTAATGCTGTGCCGCTGCTTAAAACGAGTTAACCAACCAGCAGAGGGGTTAAAATCACCATCCATGCCCAAAGCATAAAAAAAGAACTCTGCCCTTTTTGCACAAATTGGTCCAGATATGGGATTCCCTTTTGCTCTTTGCTGGTTGAACCATTCTAGCATTGCTCTATCCAGTTCCTCATACATAGATGGCTTCATAGATTTCCTCTTGGCAAGAAGACTTGTGGAATCAGAACTGCTTGCATAAGTTATAATCTTTTCCTTATTTTTTCTTATATCCCGAACTGTTGTCTCACCAATCCCATAAATCACTGCCAGTTGTTTGGAAGAACCTCCGTCTTCAAGTTTTTTTATTATATCAAGCTTATCTTTAATAGTTAACACCACCCGCTTCCGTTTTCCAGACATGCTGAGGCTGTGGGACTCAGGCCCTTGCCCCACACTCACACTGAAACAATCTACAAAATCCTTCCTTCTTTCACACAGACCCACTTGAGCAGTCTTACAGCCTCAGTCTTTCAACCTTACCAGGAACCTGGTGACCCTGACCCCGTCCCTGGACGGGCTTGGCCGGCAATGAGACGGCAGAGGAAGGTGAGAGGGAAGGAAGTTTGAGGGAACAGGCCTTTAACTTAGATGGGCAGTAGAGGAGGCCCCAAGTCACCGCGGATAATCCGGATTACAAACATTTGTTTTATTCCCCCAGTGGCCGCGATAAAGACTATAACTCCATCGTGACCACAAACCTCCTTCAAGCCCTGATCCAGGGTAAACACGTCCGTCACTAGCCCCTGCCACACCCCAAAGTTACAGCAGAGAGCGGAAGAGCCACGGAGTCGGGGACTAGCCCCTTTCCCCAAGGGAACGGCTACGTTTGATTGCTTCCCCAGCAGCCAACCCCTTCCACCGCAAGCCACACTTCCCCGCGCTGGGCTTAGCTTGGACAGTCCTCCCGGCCCCTCACAGCCCGCCGGGCCCCTCTCCCCACCTCAATTGGAACCAGGACCCGCACCGATCCCTGACTAACGCGCGGCGACCGCTCCTCCCCCAGCACGCGCTCCCGGAAGATGCCCCCTCCCGCCGCCGGCTCCGCCCCCTGCTCCTCCCAGAGGCGGGACTTCCCCTGGTCCCCGGAAGGAGGAGGAGCGTGGCTAGTCTGGAGAGGGTACCTGGGGCGGAGGCAGAGGCGGAGGAGCTTTGAAAGGTGAGGGCGCGGGGGCGGTGCAGGGCCAGCTCGGGGCGGGGACTCGCTCTCGCTCAGGCTGCTGATGGCTTATTAACTGAGCCGGGGAAGCCGCGCCTCCCGGCAGGCGGGGGAAAAAATTCCCGCGGGCGCTGTCCGGGTGGGTAGGACTAGCCTCTTCTGCGTCTTTCTGCACTCCCTGCCCCCTGGGCTGAGCTGCAGTGGGCCCGGTGTTTGTTTCTTCCGCGGTGGGGAAGTGGGCGGGACTGGTAGTGAGGAGCTGGAGTGGTGGTTTCGCGGGTTTCTGGCCTTTCCAGACCCTTGTTGGTTTTCTGGGTTGCGGAGCTCCCCTAGGGCCTGGGGGTTTGTGTCGTCCCGCGCACGTCATCGTGAAGCTCGGTCTAAGGGTACGGTTTCCCAGCTACCCTGCCCCTCTGCCCGAGGCAGAGTAGCGGACTGGTGGGCGTGCTGCGCTGGCTACCTGCGTCCCGTCAAAGAGCCAGGTTTGTAATCCGGAAAATGACTCTGGTGTAAACTGCAGAGAGGATCCTTCCTCTGCCACCCATCCCTGCTGGAGTTAGAGAACCACCTTCAGTGTTAAAGATTTTAATGAATACTGTAGTTGTCCCGGATGCGAAACTGGCAGGATTCACTCTGCGAAATTGTGGAGCATTGGCTCGTGATTCTAAAGGGGGGAATTATCTTTCTCTCTCTGTTATCTTTCCATTTCTTATTTCTGTCATGTTGTGCTGCCCTGTTTTCTACCAGTGGAAGAACTGTGATAAATGTATCCACAGCAATGTGAAAAGAACGTACTCAGAATTATAACACTGTAGCCCTTAAGTCATGTATTATGCCGGTTTATACTGGTATTCCCAGTAATTTCATCAGGTTGTGAGTCCGTGGAAGCAGAGGCCGTGTTGATTTCTTCTAATAGCGCCACGCTCCAAGCCTGTGCTGGCATTCAATAACCATTTCTTTGGCCTCTTTAAGGTTTTCTCTCCAAACTATCATATAAAAGGAAATGTCAGAGAAGGGTGTTGTTTTACAAATAGGAATGCATCCCTTCTGGTGAAATTTCAAGTAATGCCTGGGGTTCCATTGCTCTTCAAACCTTAAAAATGTAAACTGTCACCTGACAGGGCAAGTGATTCCTAGAATGAATCTTTTCTTCAGGATAAATTAACCTTAAAGCCTAGGCTACACGATATTTCCTTTGATGAGAAATTCAAGTAGCATCATCAAGTACCTTTGAGTTGTAGAATGACTGTGTGAGAGACAACAATATGGATTTTTACCTTTAATCTGTATTCTTTGGCAGACTGCATAAGCTATGTATATGCTTTTTTTTTTTTTTTTGGTTTTTGTATATGCCTTTTGTGTGATGATTCACACAGAAGCACAAAGATGTGATCGTATTGATCTTCATTTATTTAATGCTTTCTGTTTGGAGTTTCTTTGTTTTTCTCTTTGCCTAAAGGTAAGGTATTATTAAAGAAGCTTGATTAAATTCTCATTTCAAGAAATTGAGTGTATACTCAGCATATAAAGAAATTACATCCATTGCATGGATTCTTTTTTTTTTTTTTTTTTTTTTGAGTGAATTCTGATGACCCAAGAGATGTCATTTTCATCAATCTAGCTTCACCTTCTCATTTCTCTCCTCAGGTTCAGTTCATTCACCCTTTCCCTCTGTCATCATTCTTCCCTCCCCAGCTAACATTGTAAAAGTATTCATAATTTTAAAAGAGAAGCCAAGCACATTTAAATTATCTTCTTTTTCAGTGACAGCAATTTTGAAATATGAGGAGAGACCCTGGAAGTTTGGCAGTTGGCCACATGAGACTTGATTTATTTAAATAAAATTTGTTTCTTCAAATATTCAATACTGCAGTTTTCCAAAATAATTTTTTTTTCTCCTTAGAAACTGACTTTTTGAAATTTTTACTTTTGGACTCAATGGGGAATCCTTAAATTTTGTGATCAATGTCATCAATAAGATGGTAGAGGGAAGTCCCAAATTTTCATTTCTTTTACACATTCTTTTCTTGCCTATTGGATGGACAATTTCCAGAAGTTACTGGCCTAGCTCACGTGCACTAAAATTCTGTTACCATTTAAAAAAAACTGTTTAAAAAAATAGTTTTTTTAAAAAGCATGTTTGTAAACTCTAAACTATTTTGGTGATTCTTTTATGAAACTAAAATTTAGCATGAATGAGAGATAAAATAATGACTTTTTAAAGGCATGGTTTTTACCACCTTGTACAAATATAATATTGGCAGCAGTCATTGTGTAGCACTGGACAGGAAATCAGGAGAACTGGTTTCTAATCCCTGCTCTGTCACTAACAAGCTGTATGATCTTCGGTAAGTCATTTGAACTCTGCGTATTTGGCTTTGATATTTATAACTAAACGTAGATAATATCTTCCTTCTAGGATCATTGTCAGGATTTAAAAACATGAAAATGCGCTGAAAAATTACTATACATATAAGAGTTTTTAATAGCTTAACCATATGCAGTCAGATACTTTTACAGTGTCACATTGTTAATCATTTCTACTGCTGTTGTAGAAGCCACCTATTGACATGATAAATGTCTTTTGACATGGTATAGTTTTGTGAGATAACCATCTAATGTACATGAAACTGCTTTTTCATATTAAAGAATCATCTTTCATTTAATGTTCCTACTGTTCACAGTTGCTTTAGTGTATCTACTGAAGCCATATTTGTCATTTGTTTTCATAAATGTTTTCTCATTCCTTCTCCCAGTTCAGATTTATTAGAAAGACATTACAGTGTAATGCACATGCATGGTTTATGCAAATTTAGCTCTATGTGCTTAAAAAAAAATAACTTATTTGTACTATATGGCTTCACAGTATAAGCTGCCCAGTTTGGTGCTTAAACACACACACACACACACACACACACACACACACACACACACAACACCAATAATAGTAATCTGTTTATAACCAGGAGAAGAAACTGGATGGACCTGCTGTGAAGCAGTATGATATATAGTTTCAAGAGGAATATAGAGATTTTTAAGATAATTTTAACTACACACAATTCTCATCTTGGCTGATTTTTAATATAAGCCTTCTGTAATTTGCAATCCAAGTGTAATTTCAACTAACAGAATATTTTGTCTGTTGACTAAAATTTGTTAGATTGCTGTTACAATGCTCGATCTATCTTGTAGTGGTTACTGTCATAAGATCACATTTTCGGGGCGCCTGGGTGGCTCAGTCGGTTGAGCATCCAACTTCGGCTCAGGTCATGATCTCACAGCTCCTGAGTTCAAGCCCCGCGTTGGGCTCTGTGCTGACATCTTGGAGCCTGGAGCCTGCTTCGGATTCTGTGTCTCCCTCTCTCTCTGCCCCTAACCCACTCGCATTCTGTCTCTGTCTCTCTCAAAAATAAACATTAAAAAAAAGTCACATTTCAGCCTACACTATAAATTTCTGCTGTATGATCTTAGAAACCACTATGCTGATTTTATATGAGATATGACCATTTTAGAAACTGTCATGTTGCCTTTAAATTTTTTTTTTAAATTTTTTTCAACGTTTTTATTTATTTTTGCAACAGAGAGAGACAGAGCATGAACGGGGGAGGGGCAGAGAGAGAGGGAGACACAGAATCGGAAACAGGCTCCAGGCTCTGAGCCATCAACCCAGAGCCTGACGCGGGGCTCGAACTCACGGACCGCGAGATCGTGACCTGGCTGAAGTCGGACGCTTAACTGACTGCGCCACCCAGGCACCCCTGTCACGTTGCCTTTAAACATAACAATTTGTACAGTCAAATGAGTGGTATTTCTACCACTTATACCCCTGCCTGTCCAAAAAAGGAATCATCTTGGAAAGGTATAAACTTGATTCAGTGATACTGCCGTTGCTCAAAATATTTTGGCATTCTGTTTTTGGATTTACCTTCAAAGTTATAGCATATTTAAAAAATATATCTGTAATGGTAATTAATGTTCAAGTTTTGAAGTTGGATTTCATTTTTGGAAGCTGCTAATAGTCCCTTATAACTGAGACAAATGAACAAAATGGGTATTTAAACCACTGTTTGGGATAAAAAAATGGAGCGTGGTTCTTTTCATATTTTTATATATTTTCTGATACTAAGTTTTATAGAAATCTCCAAGAATATTTTATGCCATAGTGTAAATATTGGAATAATTAGCCACATAAGGTGATTTCTTTGAAGGAGATAGCACTCAATAGAGTACTGAAGTTCTTATACATGTATTATGAGGTCAGTTTCATTACAGTGTGATCATATGTCTATTTTCCTTAGCAACTACAAAAGTTCATATGTGTTAACTTTTTCTAGTTACATTACTTATCTCTAATTGTTCCTTTATTATATACTTGTGGCAATTTTAGTGGGGTTCACCCTTTTCTGAATCAGAAACTTACAGTATTTATTTTCTTCCCAATATCATGCCCTGCTTCACCATGAAACTTTATTTTTTCACCCAATTTTGGATCGTTAATGTTTTTTATTGGATTATATTCTGTCTTTAACTTTGAGTGGTTTAAAGCCATTGCCATTTTACTAAAGTATATAGAAGCTGCTGTCTTAGTAGATAGGTGATCTCTTAGTTTTGCACTGCTATCTTTTGTCAGCTAGTACTTTATAACTTTCTTCCTATAAATTTTTGACCCTTTATGTTATAATTCATGTCATTTCTGTTTAGAATCCTTTGCCTAAGGATGAATGACTCTGGTAACCCCACCCTGTTTTTCTATAATTGTCTCTCTTTTTTCCAGCATAAAGCCTTTCTTCACACCCTTTCAGTTGCACTTACTTAACATACCATGTTCTCTCTCAGTGCCAGAGTTTTGACCTTACCATTTTTACCTGCCTGAAATCCCTTTTTCTGTCATTCTTTTTGTTGAAATATAACCAGTCCTTCAGAAGTCTATCAGATCATATCTGTGCAATTAAATCTTCAGTGAAGCATTTGCTATACTGTTCTTCCTGCATATTTATAATTTTATTGCCGTTATTTTTATCTGTCATTTGGACCAAATGAACACCTTGCATTTTTCTTATTATATCTTTGTATGTTCTACCCATGGATGATAATCTTCTGGAGAACAGGACCACGGTTTTTCTGTGCATCCCTTTCAACGCAAGATATAATTCACAATTGATGTTCATTACAGTTTTTTCTTGGCTGTTCAATAAATTATTTGTTGAATAACTGTTCTACCATCTTCACTCAGATATTTTATGTGATTTATACTGCTGTGAACCATTTTATAACACCAAATAAATATAGTTTACCATAAATGCATTCATTGTTGTGATCTGGTTATCATTATATTATATTCCTAATAACTTTATTTTGTAGAAGCTTAAGTGAAAATGGTACATGTTAGAAGACACGAAACAAGGAAAAATTCTAAAACTCAAGAGCATGAGCAGAAATCTCGAGTTGATTGGAGGCGGACTAAAAGAAGTAGTATTTCACAGTTATTTGATAGTGATGAAGACCTTAATAGTGATGAAGACCTTGACAGTGATGAAGAGCTTGACAGCGATGAAGAACTTGATAGTAACAAGGGGTTCGATAGTAATAAAAAGCCTGAAAATGAAAGAAAACTTAGATTAATTGAAGTTGAAAGTGAAGGTAGTAGTAACTGTGAGCATCTCATGAACACTGGCAACAGTTCAACATATGAAGAAGAAAATAACAAAAACAAACCTAGAAGTACTGACTCACCAGATCATGAAAAGCATTCCAGTCAAGAGGATGACGATCTCAACAAACACACTGGACAGATAATAGAGGAGGATTTAGAAGAAGAACACATCAAGCGAGGGAAGAGAAAAAGGATCTCCTCTGTTATGTACGACAGTGATGAGAGTGACAGCAGTGATATCCTAGTTCGAAAAGTAGGTGTTAAACGTCCACGTAGAGTGGTTGAAGATGAATGTTCTTCAGTAGAGATGGAGCCAAAAACACCTGAAAAAACTTTAGCTGCAAGAAAGCGAGAACAATTCCAGAAACTCAAAGAACTCTCAAAACAAAGATCTCGTCAGAGACGCAATAGTAGTAGAGATTTTGAGGTGTGTTATATTCTATTGGTTTTGTTACTGTTTTTAAATCTTTTTTTCAAAGTATTTAATTTTTATAAAAAAAAGTACTGAGTCTGTTCTATTTCTCAATTCTTGAATTTATTCTTTTTAATCAAGTATCCTTGAACATGTTTGATTGATCGTGAGCCTCAGTTCATCATTCTGTTTTAAAATTGAAAGACTGTTTAATATGGTCTTTCCTCTTTTCAGCTTCTACTTATAATCTTAATGTCCATTTTAAACATTTTACATCATTTACCGAGGTATATTACCTTCTTACTAATTCGAAAGTTCGACATTTAACATGACAAGATTTTTTTAACCTTAAAATATGAAATTAATTTCCATGGGTCATTGGTTTAAGATTTAATCTTTTAATTTTATATCCATACTGACAATTTAAAAGTACAAATTTACTGAAAGGTATGTTCTAATTTAATTAGGACTCTGAAAAGGAATCCTGCCCAAGCAGTGATGAGGAGGAGGAAGAAGATGATTATGAATATGATGAAGATGGAGATGATTATATTATTGATGACTTTGTAGTTCAAGATGAGGAGGGTGATGAAGAGAATAAAAGCCAGCGAGGAGAAAAATTGACTACATCACAACTGAAATTAGTAAAACAGAATTCTCTTTGTAAGTTAAATATCAAGAAATTGTTTTATGACTTGCTCTAATTGTAGTATTATATCAAGTATCAAATTAGCCTCTTACTATCATGTTCTAAGTCATTGACTAGGAACTATGGTTTTATTTTTAGGTAACTTTGTCACTGATAACAGTTTATTCTAGTAGTTTCAGGAACCCAATACACTCTTAAAACTTATTAAGGATCCTGAACAGCTTTTGTTTCTGTGGGTTATAGTTATCAACATTTACCATTGTAGAAATACAAAAGAGATATTTAAAATATATTTAGTAATTAATAGGCTTTAACAATAAGTTTGTTACATGTTAACATAAGTAACATTTTATTTTATTTTATTTTTGAGAGAGAGAGACAAAGTGAAAGCAGGGAGGGGCCGAGAGGGAAGGAGACACAGAATCAGAAGCAGGCTCCAGGCTCTGAGCTGTCAGTACAGAGCCCAATGCAGGGCTTGAACCCATGAACACAAGAACATGACATGAGCTGAAGTCAGACCCTTAATGAACTGAGCCACCCAGGCACCCCAACATAAATAACCTTTTTATTAAAAATAACTATTTTCAAAAAAATAAGAATGGCATTGTTTTACATTTTAATAAATGTATTTAATATCTAGCTTAATAGAAGGCAGCTGGGTTCCTATACCTGCTTGTGCATTCAGTGCATTTTGATGTTTTGATTGAAGTAGATGAAAACAGTTTTGCTTCACACAGATAGGTAGCTGGAAAAGGGAGAAAGATTTTAAAAGTATTTTAAAAATAATGTGGATATTCTTATTTGTCACTACACAATTAAACGAGTGATTGTTTCTTAAAGGTTAGTTGCAATATGGAATCTGAAACCATATAAATGAACTTTTAGTACTCACTTACATTGCAGTCCATTAGTCTGTCTTGCAGTTTGAATGGATCTTTTACCCATATGTGATTTTGTAACATCATGCATTAGTCATTTGGAAAATACTGATTCACTGCGTTACGTAGATCTTCCAAATGTTGACACATTTCATTATACAATATTTTTGAAATCACGTTTGTTAATATTACCACCAATCTCATCAGAAATTTTTTTAGGTATGGGGAAGCTGTCAAGTTCACAGTAATAGCAGATACAAGTTTTCTAAAATTCTAACTTCTATAAAAATCTGTTTCTTAAACCTTTGGTAGTAAATACTGTTAGTTCTTGAAATTACAGATTTCCTTTGCTCATTTTTGAGAAAATACTTAACAACTGCCTGAATATTGTTTGTCAGTTCATTCATTTTCTTCTTTTCTTCCTTCCTTTGTTCCTTTCTTTCTGTTTCTTCTTCTTTTTTTTTTCTTTTTTTTTTTTTATGTAAACTCTCGGCGCAACGTGGGGCTTGAACTCACAACCCTCAGATCAAGAATTGCATGCTCTACTGACTGAGCCAGCCAGGCACCTCTGTCAGTTGCTTTCTCAAGTAAACATGGTGTTTCATGATAAATGAGGGTTTCTCAGCTCCCAGTTCAGTTTTTCAATCATCTGCTGTGTGGAATGCAGCATAGGTGCCCTATGCCTACTTCCCATTTCACCCCATTGAATACTCAAAAGATGTATATTTGAGACTTAATAAAATTCATAGTTTTTACTACTTCATCAAGGACATTCTTAAGTAAACGTAGCTTCTTACTGAGTGTATAGCAATGAATCAATCCTACAGTGGTTATTTGTGGTTTGCTTCTACTGCCATCATTCATGTTAGGGAGCCATAACTGCTTTACCCGTAGTTCCTTTTGTACACATCAGTGAAAAGGTCAACATGATAAAAACAGCATGCTTATCTTAGTGTTACTGTTTTGACCTCATAGATCTCCTTGAATGGACTTGGGGACTTCCAGGTGTCTACCATACTTTGAGAACCATTGGTTTTATCAGGCCTATTGAAGTATCAGTGAAACTTATCAGAGATTGGAAATTAGGATTCTTTTCATACAGTTAATTAAACCATAAATAATAGGATCCTGACAATTCAGGGTGTCTTTAAATGTGCATTTTTCTAATCCCTATAATTGTGCATAAATTTGAAGATTGTTTTTAAGGTGTTTTACAACTCTGGTAGAAACAGGCTGTTGAGTGAATACATTTTTATTTTTTTCTTCAAGAGTGCATTCTTTCTGATTTTTTTTAAATGGGCATATTTACTAAAATTACATGTAATGTGGTTCAATACCAATCTCATGATTTATAATAAAATAGTAGATTGAGGTATGAATAAAATTTCAAGACATTTATCAGTGATAGAGATGCCAGTGAGAGGCATCTATATTTTGAAAGTCAATGACTATTTTCCTTACGTCAATAGTCACTTGGTCACTTGCCACTTGGACACTGAAAGTTTAGGGAAACTCAATTAGGAGATACCCCATCATTCTGGGTTATAATATCTAGAATGTGATAGAACATTTGCTCAGTGATACCCATTCATACCTACTCCTGCTAATTAATCAAAATCAAAATCCAGCATGGGGGAACCATTTTTAACATCCTTCTCAATCCTACATCTCTGTGTTTGTTTTTTTAAGGGACAATTTTAGATTTACTGAAGAGTAGAAACTACAGAGAGTTCCTATCTAACCCCTCTCACACACAGATTTCCTATAATTAACATCTTGGATTAGTTTGGTACACGTGGTAAAATTGATGAGCTAATATTGATACGCTATTATTAACTGTACTTCATAGTTTATCTCAGGGCTCACTCTCTGTGTTGTACATTCCATGGGTTTTGACAAATATATAATGATGCAACAGGTATCCATTATTACAATATCATACAGAATAGTTGCGCTCTCCTCAAAATCTCCTGTGCCCTACCTATTCATTTCTCCCACCCTCCCCTGAACCCCTGGCAACCACTGATCCTTTTAATGCTTCCATAGTTTTGCCTTTGCTAGAATGTTTTATTGTTGGAATACACAGCATGTAGCCTTTTCAGATTGAATTTATTCACATAATAATATGCATTTAAGTTTCCTCCATGTCTTAATGTGGCATGATAGATTATTTCTTTTTATCACTGAATAATATTCCATTGTATGGATGTACCACAATTTGTTTATCTATTCACCTCCTGAAGGACATGTTGGTTGCTTCCAAGTTTTGGCAATTATGAATAAAGCTGCTATAAATATTCGTGTGCAGATTTTTCTATGAATGTAAGTTTTCAACTCACTTGGGTAAATGTCAAGGAGCTCTGTGTTTGCTTTTACTACTAAGTATCTCCAACTCAGAGAGATGAATCTTATTTTTTATGCAATACATTTTATCTTGTATGTTCTTAATGGTAACTTCTGCCTTTATCATTACAAGTTGTCTTTTCTCAACTTGTAACCATATTCATGCCTTTCCTCCCTTGAATTGATATGTTTCATTAACTACTATTCTAAATTTTATCCTTTGTCAAGTTTCCCATTAACTCTACGCCCCATCCAGTGAAATTGCTCTCATTAAATTTAGTGATTACTGGGGCGCCTGGGTGGCGCAGTCGGTTAAGCGTCCGACTTCATCCAGGTCACGATCTCGCGGTCCGTGAGTTCGAGCCCCGTGTCGGGCTCTGGGCTGATGGCTCAGAGCCTGGAGCCTGTTTCCGAACTGTGTCTCCCTCTCTCTCTGCCCCTCCCCCGTTCATGCTCTGTCTCTCTCTGTCCCAAAAATAAATAAACGTTGAAAAAAAAATAAATAAATTTAGTGATTACTTCCTAGGTGCCAAAATATTTTCCAGTTCTTATGCTAACTTGGTATTGTTATGTGCTTTGCCACCATCAATTGACCACCCTCCCTTTCAGAAAGTTTTCTTTTTAGCCTCTGTGGTCTTGTCTTCCCTTTATAATATCGCTTTCCTCTTTTTCCACTTGCCACGTAAATATTGATGTTTCTAAAGGTCATCCTCAAATTCCCTTGTTTGTGTTTCAGGCAGTCTCTCTCCCATAACTTTTGCCTAGTATACCAGCAAAAATTCCTAAACTTCTATTTCCAGCACGGATTTCTCCAAAGCCTAAGGCACATTTTTCATCTTCTTATTGAACATTTTCACCAGTGTCTTTCAGATACCTCCAACTCAATCAATATGTATAAAACTAAATTATTGACTGGTAACATTACGGAGTTTTGGGGTGGTGTAGAACTTAATTTTTGTTTATTTATTTTGGTTGTTGTGGTGGTTATACAACTTTATGCATCATAGAATTGTACACCAAAAAGAGTGAATTTTGTGCTAAAAAAAAAAAAAAAGTAAAAATAAAGGGACCCAAGTAGGCATTCCCACTCCAAAAAATAACCTCAATGGCTAATCCACTTCACTTCTCTTTGCATTTTTCATTCCCTTTAAAGTTGATGTTATATTGTAGGAACTTATTGTTAATTCAATGGATGGATGATTAAGATAAATATATTGACTCAAGGCTCCTGGGTCTATACTTCAAGACAGAGAAATATAATTTCTTAAAACATCAGAGAAAAAAAACCCATATACTTTAGAGTGATAAATTATGACTTGTTTTTAATACTTATCAATGTTTATACCATTTATGAATATAACAAAATTAAACAGGCAGTTTTCAACTTGTCAAGGGATTATGTTCTAGAGTTGCTGTAGGTTGATTCTTACACTTTAAAAATATATTTTCTCATTAGGGTAATAACCTATATGATGAATGATCAACACTACTCTATGGCCTCAGGCTGTAATTAGGCTAGTATTCCCAAATTAATTCTCCCCCCAACCTCTATAAGAACACTGACCACTCCTCATAGTCAACATACAATCACTATTTGGGAGAAACATTTTCTAATTCCAAATTCAGTACTCAGGTGAGAATCACAATCAGTGGCCTATGCAATTGTACATTTTTGAAGAGAACAGTTCTATCTAGAGGAAGACATTTTGTCACTTCCTCATGTGCCATTTGGCTCTGAGAGATGCATCTGTAACACCTCAAAATAGTGCCCTTTCCTGCTACATGGTTGAAGCCATTGAAGACAATCATGGTCTTTTTTTCCTTCTCAGAAATCCCTGTATTTCTCTAAATTTATTTTGAGACTGCAGCTCCCAGAAGAGATATTACAAAAAGTAGAGAGATTGACCAGCAATGGTCCATTGCATTCCAGACCTACAATGTTCACACACTAAGAATGTTATCCACAGAAAGAGAGGAATAATCTTCAGATTTGTGGATACTGACGATTATATTATTTTTCCAGTTCTATCACATATTCAGAGTGACAGAAAACAAAGTATAGACAGAAGAGTACATCTCAGTCTAGTCATCTACTGTCTTGCTGGATAAATACTTGCTAGAATACTGGAAATTAGATTAGAAATGAACATTAACTTAGTCTCCATGTAGCTATTAAAGAGAATAATTCTATCAACATAATGCAGTGTGTGCCCGAGAACAGTCTTGTAGGCATTTACATTAAATATTAAATCCTAGAACTTTCCTTCTTTTGTACAATAAGTAAAAAGTACCATTGAAATCATATTGTGGCACAAGGGAAAAGCAACGTTGCCCTATAAAGACTTGGAGGAAGAAAATGTCTCTGAAAAATGTTTCAGAAGAAAATTGTATCAAGCATTGCTTTGCAATCTGTGAAAAACAAATAGACTCATAAAAAGAGAACAATTTGAGATGAAATAGGGCTAAGATAAGTTGCCAGAGAATTAAAAATGTAAAGTCAGAAGTAAAATCTATATTGAAAGATGTAAAAAAACTGAATTAACAGTACAGAAAATATCATCAATGATATATAGGTTAAATCCAAGAAGTTCTTTTGGAATAGAGAAAATGAAAACAGTTCTGAGGGAGAAGATAATACATAAACGAATAGAAATGATCCTATTTCACAAATTTCAAGGGGGGGGGTGGAAATGCAGAATAAATGGAAACCTAAAGGAAGAAAATTCTATAGCTTTAGTGGGATATGTAAAAGATTTGAAGTGCTAAGAGATATAGCATGTTTCTGGATGGAAGGACATATGGAAATGTGAACTGAAAGGTGTGATGGGAGAAAATACAGTTGAGTTGCTGGACATGCCCATTTATGCAAATTAAGGAGGCTCACATCCTAATAAATTGATAAAATAGATTTGCAAATAGACATTTGAAGGAAACAACTTTTCTGATTACAAGAATGAAGAAAAGTTATCTAGCCATCCTTTTTAGGACCATAAAAATGGTTTAATATATTAATTGGTTCCAGATTCCATTAATATGTCAAAAGAGAAAAAATAATGGCTTAATTTTAAAAGATTCTAAAAAGCATCTCATGAAATTCAGTGCCCATATCTAGTTTAAAAACAAGAAAATAAGTCTCAAAAATAGTAATATGAGCATATGTCCTTTACAAAACAAAGAATATTTTACATTAAGAGAATATATATTTATAATGAAGCGCTAGAGATACTGTCAAAGAACAAAAATGTCCTACTTTGTTCTAGATGTTGTGAACAATGTAATAAGACAAAGTAAAAGAAATACAACTTTTGAAATGGAAAAGACATTACTTGAACATAATGTGATTTTATATATACATGCATACAAGCTGTAAGTTTCTGACTTATTTAGCCAGGGATATAAAAGTTAAGAGAAAGGATATGAATACATTGAGAGCAGGAGTAGATGCAGCATATATTTCCATAGTTTTCTTGTGTTCTTTTTTGCCTGTTGAGGGGGACATGTTAGGGTAGAAAGAGAACTCAATTTCTTGCTCTGCCTCTGCTTTCTTACAGTAGGCTTATACTTCTATTTCAGAAGAAAGTACACCAACAATCTCTGTGCTTCTACCTAAGAGAATATTTATAAACATTCTCTTGGTTCTTGAAATAAACTTAGCACTAGCAAGACCACATCCTTCTCAGCGTTGGGGGAGAAAGCAGAGTTACTGCCCAGGAATTCCTGAACAGTATCTCCCTCTATCAAGCACTCTGATGTGTCAGGAAGCTCACTTTCCACAAATATCTAAGAGAATCTTTTGGGAATTTGCAAAAGACCTCAGAAAGATGACCAGATTCACAATGAATATGTAAAATTCAGTATTTTCTTACATGCTGTCAATAATTATTTAAAAGATCTAATAAGGGACAATTCCATTTATAGTAGCAATTAAAATAAAGTTCCTAGGCCTAGTCTTAGGAAGAAAAGCATGACTTTATAGGTACAAGAATAAACCTTACATTGAAATAGCAAAGGAAACATGAATGAAAGGAGAGACACACCATGTTTCTGGAAAGCAATAAATAGAACAAGAAATTATTTCTTCGGAAATTAACTTTTTGATTTAACTTTGCAAAACAGTGCTGAAGTTCACTTGGGGAAAATATATGGGAATAAATAAAATTAGACAACAAACAGAAAATTAGAAGGACTTCCCCCACCAGATATAAAAATTTATCAAAAAATTCCAGTAAGTAAAACAGTATAGTACTGGCATGGCAGTGACAGGTCATTAAGAAAGGTACACGGTGCTGGTACAAAATCTTGGCATATATGCGAAACTAAAACATGATAAAAGATGCATGGAAAATCAACAGGATGAGCAGCGTATCCTACGATTGAGTATGGGGAAATTATCCCAAGATTAAACTACCTTGGAAAAATCAAGTTATGCATAGACACAAATACTGTTGATTTTCTCCTGTATCCTTTTGCAGTTTTTTAATAGTCATAGAAGAAAATTTTAAATGATATTCCTCGGATATTCCACAGAAGCTCATCCAATATAGCGATTAAAGCACTGGAAAAAAAAAAAAAAAAAAAACTCTGGAGGAGGTCTGAACTCTAATCCTGATTCTTCCTCTATCTAGTTTTGTGACCTTGGGTACATTATTTCATAATTGTGTCATTTTTAAAATTTTTAAATGAGAGATTTGAGTTATTTCCTCCAATTTCCCATCCAAGTCTAAATTCCGTGTTCTGAACATAATATTATCAAACCCGACTACCACGCAGAACATCTACCTAGGGGATAGTCGCATGAAATCTGGAGTCAGACTGCTTGGGTTCCAGTGCTGTTTTCAACCCTCACTAGCTGTGTGATTTTAGGGAAATTTTTCATCCTCTTTGCATTTATTTCCTTAACTTTTAAAAATAAGCCAAGGGTATTGATAGTACCTCATAGACTTGTATTGAGAAGTAAAGCAAAGCATGTAAGTGTATAAAACAGTGCCTGCCATTTATTTGCCCAATAAAATCTTTTTTTTTTTCCAATCTGAGATGCCAGGAGCATAATTCCTCCACCACCCATCCATTCACTCAAACACAAGGAAATTGAGGCCTTCCTGACTCTTTTCAAGGAGATACTGATGTCAATTGGTAGAACACAGATTTTGTGGTGAGGCAAAACTCTCGAGATGACTCTGATCCTCTGTCCTTTCTTTTTACTCCCAATTCTGAAGAAATGCCATCAGGTTCTTTAAAATAAAACAGCAGTTCCCAAACTCTACAGCAAATGAGTAATGTTAGGCATTAGTACATTCGGAGACTAATAAATTCAGTGGGGTAAAAAATTCTATTTCAATTTGATAGCTCAACTTGGGAGCACAGGGGATGAATTTGATGTTTCTTTCCTCAACATGTCTGTTAATATACCTAGAACATTTTTCCTTTAATAGAGTTTGGGAAATACTAGATAGAGTTTAAATGCATTTTAACACTCACAAATTAAATTATGTACCAACACTATATTATATCCAGAGTTTGATGAAAGTCTAGACAAAATTGAATGCTATTAAAGTATTATTTCATTTTCCAATTATCTTCTGATTTTTTTAAAAAATTCATAAATGGTTGTGATCAGTTCTTTTGTAATTTATAATTGATCATAGGCCCTCTAAAGTCTACATGCCCTTGTGTAAATTATCTGCTATAGTCGTTTAATTTTATCACTGCTTTATTTTGACCACTTTAGTATCATAATAACATGTTTTCCTTTTAAAAATTTTTTTAATGTTTATTTATTTTTGAGAGAGAGAGAGAGAGAGAGAGACAGAGCGCAAGTGGGAAAGGGCAGAGGGAGAGGGAGACAGGAATCCGAAGCAGGCTCCAGGCTCTGAGCTGTCAGCACAGAGTCGAATGAGGGACTCGAACTCAAGAACCGTGAGATCATAACCTGAGTCAAAGTCAGATGCTTGACCGACTGAGCCACCCAGACGCCCATAACATGTTTTCTTAAAAAAGAATGCATACTGGGGCGCCTGGGTGGGTCAGTCGGTTAGGCGGCCAACTTCGGCTCAGGTCATGATCTCACGGTCCATGAGTTCGAGCCCCACGTCGGGCTCTGTGCTGACAGCTCAGAGCCTGGAGCCTGTTTCAGATTCTGTGTCTCCCCCTCTGTGATCCTCCCCCGTTCATGCTCTGTCTCTCTCTGTCTCAAAAGTAAATAAATGTTAAAAAAAAAAATTAAAAAAAAAAAAAAGAATGCATACTAAAAATTTTTCCTGAAGTCCAGAAAAAAGGTTATACAGCTGTTTTAGTAGCTAAAATACAAGCTAAAAGTTTCTCCATGTTAAATCTTATTTTCATTTCATTTCAACAGAAAGCACGTCAAAATTCAGTCATGAATGCTAATATAGGTCTTATTTTGCTTAAATTTATAATCAGGCATCTTCCACTTTTCCTAAAATACCCTAATATTCTTTATAGGTGCCCATGGCAAATGTTCTGTGATGACCATTTGGGTCATGGAAGGGGTTATCTTTGATAGAGAATATTTCTACAGCCATAGTAAACCTGGACCCTAAAGTATTGGGAAATACAGGGACCTTCTCTTGTAGCCTGGCCCATCACAATAGATGATTCCATGGAGCACATTGGGTTAGTGGGAAGATAGGCTTATATATTTGGTAGGAGAAAGAGAAGAGAGAACTTTTCTAAATTGATGTGGAAAATCCTAAATCTGGGACAGAGAAAAGGAAATCGAGTTTTTATAGCCATTGGAGTTCTGGCTAGGGTAATAATTTCCTGAACAATTTCATATGTAACATGTTTTAGAAAGAAGGAAAGTCAGGAGTTGCAGGTACATATTGAACAATCTACCTGTAGAAGTTTTCTCTTTTGCTCTCTCACTCTAATTATTAAGTTAATAATTAAACTTAGGTGCACAGGGGATGATTTGGGGCATTTTTCACAACATATCTCTTAATATTTTCTGAACAGTTTTCTCTTAATAAGTTTGGAAAGTGAAGATTATTTTATTTATTTTTTTTTAATTTTTTTTAACGTTCATTTATTTTTGAGACAGAGAGAGACAGAGCATGAACAGGGGAGGGTCAGAGAGAGAGGGAGACACAGAATCTGAAACAGGCTCCAGGCTCTGAGCTGTCAGCACAGAGCCCGACGCGGGGCTCGAACTCACGGACCGTGAGATCATGACGCTTAACTGACTGAGCCACCCAGGCGCCCCAAGTGAAGATTAATTTAAATAACAACTTGAAATTTTGGATTAGAAGCCAGTAAATCTGGAAAATGGAGGTTTGCTCAGTGACTAGAAAAGTCACCGAGGCAGCTATAAAATTAGGATGACTAAGTGATTTCTCCTATTTATAGTATTAATTTCTTAGAGAAAGGAAACTATTTTATTCAGGGAATTGTTTCATCTGTTATGTTCTAATATGTATTTAAAATTAATTTCAGATTCTTTTAGTGACCACTATACTCACTTTGAAAGAGTTGTGAAGGCTCTTCTGATCAATGCTTTAGATGAATCTTTTCTGGGAACATTGTATGGTAAGTTAATATGAGTGGGACAATTAGTATCTTTTTTTCTTTTTCCAATTTCTAAAACCCTACCAGTATAATTAATATAATATAATATAATATAATATAATATAATATAATATAACATATATATATACATTTAAGCAAAACCAAGAGACCCTATTCTAAAGGCCCTCCAATTATTCCCTAGGATCAACTTAACTACACCAGAAGCCCATTCACTTCAAAAACTTGCTACTGTCTATTTGTGATATGTGGAAAGTGGAAAAGAAATATGTGATGTTCCTCTGACTTTAGAGAGTTCACAGTAACTGTGAGGATATAAGGCATAGACTCAAAACAGTAGAGTAGTTCAATACCCATGTGTTGTCTCAGCCTCTCTAAACTTGAATTTCGCCAGAAGTTATATACTGTTTTATGCTTTGTGCCTTTGCTCATACTGTTCTCTCTTAAAATATAATCCCTTTCCACCCTAGATTTTCCAGGTGAGTGTAAAATCATTTTCACTCCCTCATTTGTGCTACCCTGGTGGTACTGATGTGGGTATACTTACTGTATTGAAAATGTATTTTTGCCTTTCTCCCTTCTAAGAGTACAGGAAGAACCATGCCTTAGATATACACTTATCTCTTGCATCTAGCACATAATCTGGCAGTTAATAAAGACTATAATATGTTGTTTTGAATATCTACCTAATTGCCAAAGTGAGATTTCATTCACAGTTTATTGAACAAATACTTATAGAGTGCCTAAGGGGCAGACATTTATTTGAGCGCTGGGGATATGGCAATGACTATGACATATAAGATTCCTGCCCTCATGTTGCTCTAATGAGAGAGACAGACAATGAATGAGTAAACAAATATATAACATAATTTCAACTAGGGATTAGTTCTTGAGAAAAAATTAAGTAAGTTAAGGAGATCAAGTGATAAAGGAAAGGAAAGTATCTATTAGATTGGTCAAAGAAGGTCTCTCAAGAAGTGACTTTTTTTTTTTTTTTGAGAGAGAGAGAGAGAGATAGGGTGCAAGTGAGCCAGGGGCAGAGAGAGAGAATCCCAGGAAGGGCAGAGGGACAGAGAGAGATGGGGGGGGGGGGGAGAGAGAAGTGGGGCTCACTCAAAGCAGGGCTCAAGTTCACCTGATGTGTTCCTCAACCTCACAAACCATTGAGATCATGACCTGAGCAGAAGTCAGATGCTTAACAACTGAGCCACCCAGGCACCCCAAGAGGTGACTTTTAAGCAGAAACCTGAATGAATTCAAGGGGAAATAATGAATAGATCTAGCTGAGAGAACACCCAGTGCAAAGATCCTTAGGTAAAGTGAGTTTGATGTGATAGATGAATGGATAAAGAAGTGATATATATAGCCAATGGAATATTACATAGCCATAAAAAAGAATGAGATCTTGCCATTTGCAACAACATGGTTGGATCTAGAGGGTATAATGATAAGTGAAATAAGTCAGCTAGAGAAAGACAAAGACCATATGCTCTCACTTATATGTAGGATTTAAGAAACAAAACAAATGAACAAAGAAAAAAGGGACAAACGAAAAACTCTCTTAACTATAGAGAACAAACTGGTGGTTATCAGAGCAGAGGTGGGTGGGGGATGGATAAAATAGGCAATGAGGATTAAGAGTACATTTATCATGGTAAGCACTAAGTAACGTATAGCATTGTTGAATCACTATGATGTACATCTGAAACTAATAAAACATTGTATGTTAATTTTACTGGGATTAAGATAAAAAAAGAGTAAGTCTGATGTAGTCAAGGAATAATTAGAAGGCCTCTGTGGTTCTTTTCTTTCCCTAACATTCTGATGGAATTGTGGTTTTTTTCTTCATTAATCTTTTTTAAATTTAAAATACCTTCTAAAACTGTGGGACGAAATCCTTAAGTATTCAGTTATTTAAATATTTCCTAATAACATTTCTCGACCTTGGTACTATTGGAAGTTGAAGCTGGATAATTCATTGGTGTGGGGGGGCTTAAAAATTAGATAGATAGATAGATAGATAGATAGATAGATAGATAGATAGATGATAGATATTTCCTAAGGGCTAAGTGATTATTTTTTGTTGTTGTTACTGTTGTTCCCTTGAACAGATGGCACCAGACAAAAATCATATGCACAAGATATGTTGACATCTCTTCATTATTTGGATAACCGCTTTGTTCAGCCTCGTCTAGAGAGTTTAGCTTCTAGAAGTCGTTGGAAAGAGCTATATAAGGTATATAGTTTTTTATTTGTTTTTGAATCTCTGGTTGGGGGTATGGGAGTGGGAGGCCTATCGGGACTTAAATATCCAGTCAGAATGAATAATCTTCTAAATTACTGGCATTTTTTGTTGAATAATCAGTTTATCACCTCTTCTAAAAGCTACTATTGTTTTAATTATTGTAACACTTATTATATGTATCCACTAATTAAGTAGTTCTAAATGATGAATAATTTTAGAACATCTCAGGTCTTAGCCCATCTAAAGGCTACTATTGTTTTAATTATCGTAACACTTATTATATGTATCCAGTAATTAAGTAGTTCTAAATGATGAATAATTTTAGAACATCTCAGGTCTTAGCCCATCTATTGAAATGAGGAGGTTATCTCATAGGATGTTAATTCTCTCTTCAGAAAAGAGAGTTCCATTGTTAAGAGAAAGAGTTAAATTTAACTGGAGGACTTTTCAAGGAGAATTAATGTGTAGATTTATACTATAAATCTTCAAGAGGGTGATGTAGAATGTAATACTTTCCAAATTTGTGTTTTACTATGAGGCTCCTTTTCATGAGCTACCTTTTATCACCTACTTCTATCACCTGCTAGAAGAATTGATTTCCTTAACATAATTTGGGAAACAATGGCCTAGGTTGCCTTTGAAATCCTTCTCCACCTTAAGATTTTGTAATTCTACCAATTTAGGGGGAGCATCCTTTTAATGTATAAGATTTATTGCATTTCATGTTATCCCATAGATTTCTATTTTATGATCTCTAATAGTAGAGGCTATCTTACATGATTTTTACTTTTTTTTTAATCTCCCTACTTCTTACATTCTATCTTCCAATTATTAGGAAAATGGAAGATAACAGAGATCCAAGTTCCTAACAGTCCTTTTAGAACTTAAATCATTAGCTACTCTATCTCATTTATGTTAGGAGATTTGACTTCATCCAAGGCCTGTTCAATCTTGAATTACCTGATAAATTAGCCACAGATGGTTTATTAAGGGACAGTTATGGGATTACAGAAAGAGAAGACTTCAGTTTGGAGAATGACTGAGTTTAGGGACACCATATATATATTTTTTACTTTGGGTGAGTTTTTAATCTCTCTAAACTCTAGTCTTTTCCTCAGATACAGAAAACATTTACCTACTTTAAAAAGTAAAAGGAATATTTACTTACTTGGAAGGTAAAATACATAGCATAGTTCTTAGAACATGGTATAAATATTGTTTTCTTTAATAGAAAAATAGCATATATTTATTGATCATTTAACTTGGCCAAGTAATTTGCATGCAGTGTAAAGTATCTTATTTGATCTTCAGAGCAACCCCATGAGGAAGGCACTATTATTTCCTCCATTTTAAAGAAGAGAAAACCGTGACTCAGAAAAATTGAGTAACACAAGGCTATAGAGCTAGTTATTAGCTAGGCCAGTGTTCAAACCTAGAAATCATAGCTTTCTAATATTTCTCTGACTTGAGAGCCCATACCACTATGCTATATTATGCTTTACTATACTGTGGTATGTTATGCTGAATTCGGATAACCCAATGTTGAAATAATAACTCTAAGATATAAGAAAATATTAACTTAAAAATGTAGAGACATAGATGATTCAGTATGGTCTTGGTCAAAATTAGCTAAGTTATGCTGCAAAAAATAAATAATAGGACATACCAGCAATGAAAATCTTTATAGCTTACCCCAGAAAAGTTTATTTTTCAGTTATATGTCCCGTGTAAACCAGCAGGAGTGTTCCTACATATTGTAGTCACTCACAGAGCCAAGCTGCTAGAGCTTTCATCTCAAATATGCTTCCATAAGGACCAGAGAAGCAAGAAGGGGAGGTGGCTAGCCACCTGTTCCCTCAGAATGTCAGCCTGTAAGTGACACATGTCACACAAAGGGCCATGAAATATGAGAAATATTAAAAGTAAAGAAAATTCAATGTTGTTGTGAATCATACAGTGTTAGAAAGGAAACTATTACTATACTGGATATTTACTCTCAAGCTGGTAGAGAATACAAATATAGGTTAGTAACCTGCTAATATGTTCACTGTATGTAGTTCAAACATTATGGTAAAACCTAATCTACACTACTAATGATAACAGCAGTATCTAGCACAGGCATAGAGTGTGGGCAAAAATATGCAACCACAAGTTTACAAATGCCAAATATTTCCTCAGTTTGTTAACTCATTGCTAATTCAGCTATTAGGCTGTCTATATCAATACTGGCCACCTAGCAGTTTTATGACCAACTTGTTTATTTTCATAGTACTTTATTTAGTAAGTAGCCATTAGGAGGATTAAAGTATTTCCGGGGATACCTGGGTGGCTCAGTCGGTTACGCGTCCGACTTCAGCTCAGGTCATGATCTCACAGTTCGTGGGTTTGAGCCCCTTGTTGGACTCTCTGCTGACAGAGCCTGGAGCCTGCTTCAGATTCTGTGTCTCCCTCACACTCTGCTCCTCCCCTGCTCATGCTCTGTCTGTCTGTCTGTCTCTCTCTTTCTCTCTCTCAAAAATAAATAAACATTAAAAAAACAAGAAATTAAATTATTTCTGGAATATTTTGTGGGAAATATGCTATAATTTACACAATGGAGACTGTGATCTGGTTTTTCTCAATTTTCAACTAACCTAAATGAATTCATCTTTTTATTGTAGTATCCTGAATTTTTGCTGCTCAGTCTTTTCTATTTTTAACTATAATACCTCATACCTAACTAGAGATGAGAGGAGAAAAGTAAATTAGTATCTGCGAAGAATACTACTTAATAGTAACGCACAAATGGGAAGGATATGAAACTAATTTTTTTTCCTAGTCTGGTTTCTTTTCATTTAATAGCCTAAATTATGTTATTTTTTTATTTAAAAATATCTTGTCAAATACCCCATATTCTGCATAAAAATAAGAAATATCAGTGTGTTTTGCTCTTACATCCTAACCACTTACTGTGATTCCTAATATTGGTTTTAATTTGGTTAGGTTCTTTTTATGTTTTATTTTGTTGTTTTTTCCAGTCTTGTAAAGCTTCATTACATTTTTTCATTGTTTTCAGGAGCGGGTAGAAAATTATTCTAATGTAAGTATCCATTTGAAGAATCCTGAAAATTGTTGCTGTCAAGCTTGTGGATTGCATCGCCACTGCAGATACTCGGTGCATTTATCAGGAAAGTTGTATAACACCAGGACTATGGAAACAGACGATTTCATGTCACATGATAAACAGGTATTTTTCCCTCTCATTTTGGTTTTCAGTATTTAGAAATTTTCAATACGTAAGCTTACACAAATAACCCTGTTATTTTTACAAATGGAGAAAGCACTAGGACAGAGGGAAAGAGTATAAGGAAAGAAGGTATAATTTTGAATGTGAAAAATGTCTTATATGACAAGTTTATAAATGCAAAAATATTAATGATGAGAGCTTCCTCTGGTGAGTCTGTATATCTATGAAGGGTGTGTGTGTTTGGGGGGCCCTTAGAGTTGCCTCTAAGTACTGCCAGTCAGTTATTATGATAGAAATATACTGTTAATCTAAATTCTTCTACTACATTAGGTAGTATTATTCCTCAGTACTATTGGCGATAATTGAGCAGATCCCTCTAAATAATCCAGGTTGCAAGAATCACTTAGAAAGTTTGTGTGGGGATAATGAATTCAGACTTAGTCTTTAACGTATCATTTGGCAGGTTACTATAAAAACATTTCTTTTCTCAACACAGTCAATACGCAAATCTCATTGTTTAAAAACTGATCTGTGGCTTTTTATGAGGTAAGACATGTAGAATCCTAATGAAAGTGATTTGATACTCTAAGGATCATGTTCTGTTGTATAGATCAAAACTAGTGCTGTACTTTCACTGTCTTCCCTGTCTACAGCTAATTCTAGGAAGGAAAGTGAGTTAGAAAACCATTTCTGGAGTTCTGATATTCCTGTGAAAGAGTAAAGATTCTGTATAAAATAGTTATTCAAATATCTAAAAAGTAAGAGAGATCTCATAAAATAAAAACAAAGAAAATTAATACACCAGTCACACAATGGAAGAAACATCAAAGTTAACAATTAGAACATGATTATTCTCCATCTAAAGGCATACAGTAAAACCTATCTTAAGATGCCAGTTGATAGCTCTCAAAGTAGCAAAGTATTTTTAAATCAGATGATAAAATACAGTTCTGTCATGGTTACATCGAAACTGGCAGTTTCATGGACAGTAAGATTCCTACAAAGAGCAAGGATGTGATCTATCTTTTTAGAACACTGGATAGCTACCTATAGCCAGAGTTATAACACTATACATATTCAGTGCCCACATGTTTATGCTAAGCAGAGTCATCCAGTATAAAAGCAGAGGACACAATCATGAAGTTCACTGAAGCATTAGTTATAATACAAAACAAATTTGGATATAATTCAAATCAAATATTAGAGTAGTAATTTAATAAGTTATGTATATCATACCATTTTGTGACAGAATATGATACAAGCACTAAAATAATATTTATGAAGGTTGTGAAATCGTGCTAGGTGAAAGTGAAATAGTGAGCAGTGTACATTACTGTCCTTGAAGCTATGTAAAAATATGTATACACTTGTCTGTTTAGCTGTATGCAAACATTAAACTAGTTATTGTATAATTTAAGATAATGTAATTAAAATTCTTTTTTCAATGTTTATTTTTGAGAAAGAGAGAGACAGAACACGAGTGGGGGAGGGGCAGAGAGAAAGGGAGACACAGAATCCCAAGCAGGCTCCAGGTTGAATTCACAGACCGTGAGATCATGACCTGAGCCAAAGTTGGATGCTTAACTGACCGAACCACTCAGACACCCCCATAATTAAAATTCTTTAATACTAAAATTTTCAGTAATTTTTTTCTTTACATGGAAGAAGCACCTATTAAAATCTATTTTATATTCTACTGAACTACAGCAGCAATGCATGTATATGGAAAGGAAAGGGAAAGGAAAGGGATAGGAAGGAAGAAAATAATAAACTTGTTTTTCATCTAAGGCATTAAAGAGACTATGCCATCCCCAGACCCACCCTTAAATTATTTTGAAAACCAATTCTCCATTTTGTGTTTTTGCCCATAGTTATATAAAATTGAGACTGGTTGGGGTTAACTAGGGTCCTCTTTTAAGGTGCCAATAATGAAGGATACATTTAATGAATATGTTTAATAATAAAACTTTTCTCCTTACTTACCTAAGATTAGCTTCTTTGAAAGACAGGATGTTTTGATGGAAAGTGGAATTGGTGGGAAAGAGTAATTTTAGTTACAGTAGTCTTGGATAGGGTACTGAGACAAAAGGCCTTGGCCCACCAAATTGTGGTGAAGTCTGGGGGTATAGACGAAAAGGAAATCACGTGAAGAAAAAGGGCGAAATCTGAGAGGCAGTTGGGAGGACCGACTGTAATCTTGAATTCATTTGAGTTTGCCCAGAATCTGTCCAGACTCCTGAAGATACTCAAGATCCAAAGGGAGAGGCAGGAATTTTGAAATAAGTGTCAGTGTGTAACATGTCCATGAAAAAAACGGACCAAAAGGAAATAGAATCCTTTGGCTCAGTCTATTGCACTAATTGTTTCTAGAGACCTAGAAACAAAAGAGAAACTTCTTCCCGTTCTTCCTCTTTTCTTGAGGATCTTTTTACTTTCTTCTTCATACTTTCACTTCCATAAGGACCTGGCTCCTCTGTATATTAAGGAGGGCCGAGAGAAATACCTCAAAAATCTCCCTATAATTAGCTGGATATTACAAATGTGCATAATGCATGTTTCATTGTATCCTTGCCTTAGTTTGTTAACCAGTGTGTTTACACTTCTACATGCTGTATCTAATAAATTACAAATCAGATTCTTTCTACTGCCTTACAATTCACCATCTGCTGTCTTAGGAAAATTTGGTGACAGGTTTTAGCTGTTTCAAATTGTATCTTTGGATACATAGGATCCCTTAACTCACATTGATAACTGAGGTGAATCAGTTATTTTCAGATACATCAGTTTATAGAACCATGCTAACTAACCCTGAACAGTGGATTAGTAACCATTTACATGTCATTTTGCTTGTCTTCATTGAGAACAATCATCACAGAACTTATTTCTCTATCTCTGGCAATTTTTTTTAGTATTGTCTATCTTGTTAGAATAGTGTCCTTAATATCCAGAAATGCAACTAGATAGTTAAAAGTAATCTCTAAATATGTTTCTCAACATTTAAGGTCACTGTTCTTACAGCAGAGTTTTATCTTAGTACTTTATATAAATGGAATCCGACAGTGTAAACTGTGTACAATGTACACAGAAATTCATAAGGTATAATAGGCTGTGACAATACACTAAAAACAGGTGGGGTGAAGGGAGAGGTCTACTTGCATTCTTACAGCTATTACATGCATTTACTCTTTCCTGTGAACTCCTACTAACAATGGTTTAGGCTCTTCCACAGAAAATGTGATCACATTTTATGATCACATAGTGTGAGAATATTCTAAAGGTAGTTTTGGGTTATTGATCTACATAAGTGTAAGTAGCTGCCAAGAAGGCAGGAATTTGAAATGGAAAGAAGTAAACTATAATGTTAAATATTTTCAGTGGATATTTTTGTTTCACACAGGTAAAAGATTTTTAAATAAGGGTGTTTAAATACCTCCTCCCTCCCTCTTGCCCTAACTTAAAATTTTTATGCAGATAAATTCCTCAGTTTTATGGAAATATAAAATACAGTATGGTGGAAAGTTTTTTAAAAATTATATTATTTTTCTACTGTATTATATCCAGAATGGCCATAGGAGACTTCAGCCACATAATCTACTTTGATAACAGAAATGGAGAGACATAGGGCACCTGTAGTGGCCACTGAAACTATTGTGGTATCTTTTTTACTCAAAGTATAAAAGGACATATTGGCCAGGGAGTTGTGTTGGTTGATATGACTTGTTTGATGATAATGTTGAGATGAGAAGGTTACTGAGAGTAGGCAAGCAATGAACAAACCATATGTGATTGTTTATTTTTTTTAAGTTATTTTGAGAGAGAGAGAAAGACCATGAGCAGTGGAGAGGCAGAAAGAGAGAGGGGAGAGAGAGGATCCCAAGCAGCACAGGGCTCAAACTCACAAACCGTGAGATCATGATGAACTGGAATCAAGAGTCAGATGCTTAACTGCCTGAGCCACCCAGGTGCCCTTGTGATTATTTCTAATAATACAAAAAACAGAAAGGTTTTCATGGAACTTGAACAGAAATCTTAACATGGTTTTCTGGAATTTTTGAGGATTTTAAGGAAGACTGTAAGATGTCCCAAATACCATTTTCACAAGATATGCATCAAACCCGTTGCTGATCATATTTAACTTTCATTCAGTTTTGACAAACTATTCTTTATTTTATTACTATTTTTTGCCAATGTACTCAGGTTATTTATTTAACTAATCACCTGCATGATCCCTTGCAGGGTGACTTCAGGAAAACACTACAATTCTTTGTTAGATGGAACACAAGTTACACACATCAATATTGTAACTATGCCACTTGTACTAAACTCATGAAAACACAACCCACTAGTGAATTTAGGCACAGAGACAAATACATAACTTAACAGGGAATTTGTCTCTGTCCTCTGGTTGCTTCACGAGAATGAGATTGATCATGTAATAATGTTTTTAGTTATAATGTTATTTTGTAGTTTTCCTATTTCAGTTTTCAGTGTGTATAACGGTACACATTCCAAACGTTCTGAACGGGAAATGCTCTGGTTGGTTGATTCACAAGAAGAGTATTCTTAATCACGGAATCCTGGAAGTCCATATACACATAGAAGTTAAAATTCTTATATTTTGCTAACAGTAAAACATTAATGTGTTACAATCACATCAGAGTCACTAATTAAGGAACGAAATAGGACTAAACACAAAGTTTTTACTTTACAAAATGCTTTGGAGCAAATTATTTAGTGAAAAACCGCCAATTGGTTTGAGAGTTTGTTTCAGTTTTGCATGTTGCTTTTAAGCTAGAACATTAGTCTAATCCAGGTATTTCTAGTTCAGTAACTGTGTCCGTGGGGTCTATTTTCTTGCTTTGGGTGTGCCTGTTCTTCTGCCTTAACAAGCCATTTTTCTCCTCAAACTTGCCTAGCTCTGGTTTTTAAAGACTTAGTTCAAGCATCACCTACTCGAGGACCCCTCTCCTCTCTGGATTGGGTTAATTGTCCCTCCTTTGTACCTCGGTAGCATCTCTTGCACAGCATTTGACACATCGTTTTGTAATCAAATGCATGTCCGGTGCTTAGCCCAATACTTGAAAAAACATAGCAGATGTTCAGTTTTTCTTAACTAAGTTGTATAAGAGAAGGTGAGTGAATCATTGTACAAACATTTTGAAAATTAATAATGCATTTATTAAATTTTGCTGTTAAAGAAAAATCTCAAAACTAGAAAGGCTGTGTAATCATTACTATATGTTTGACTTCATATGTCAGGTAATAATGTTTACTCCTTGATTTAGGTGTTTACTGTTGGCAGAATTTGTGCTGATCGTACCAGAATTTATCACAAACTGAAACATTTTAAGTTCAAGCTGTACCAGGAATGCTGCTCCATTGCAAAGACAGAAGAAGTTGAGGATGAACAGGTTAAAGAAACAGTGGAAAGAATTTTCAATCAGTCAAAAGAAAGTGGCTGGATTAAGGAGGTAAGGTGAAGATAGAAGAATCATTGCATTCATAGATTCTGGAGCCTAATTATGATCAGCAAAATGATGCAAATGATTAGAAGACAGTGAAATTTAAAAGAGAATCTCTCCTTTCCCCCCGTCTTTGTATTTTCTCTTCTTCCACCCATTCCTTTCATGCTTATCATTGTCCAACCCTGAACAGGTGCCCTGATGATCTAAGCATTCCTTCAGCGCATCAGATAAATTGAAATCAGCGATAATACTGTCCTGTAATGAAGGCCCTCTGTCCTTTCACTTTTATATATATGGTATCCCTTACATATATATTAAGTCCCTGTATTTTCTTTGACGAAGTGTAGGACTCACCTCTGCTTGTCTGCTTCCTATTCTTTAGAACAGTTCTTGTGACCCGAGAGTGAAGAAACACCTGGTGCCAATCTGAGGAAAGGATCTCGGCTGCCAGTTCTAATACCACCCACATCCTCTTCTTGAGGACATGGGCTGAGCAGTGAGCACTGTAACTGAAGATCAAGGGGAATGCAGAGGTTTCAGGCCACGGCACTGATTTTGATTCCCCCAAATCCTGCTGATCACTAAGTTTGATATCAGGGATAAAGTGGGGGTTTTGAAGAGTGCACTGGATTCCTGAAGATCTGCTGGCAGCTCAGAAGCTCTGGTCTGCTCACAGAGCTTTTAGAATTGTTTATGGTACTTGGAAAGAATGCTATTATGGTTGCAGTCTTCTAAAACAAGTGTAGTTACGTGAACGTATAAGAGAAAACATATAGCAGATTTTCAGGCAACTCAGATCAACAGTATATTTAATCTTAAAAAAAAAAAAAAAAAAAAAGCCTGCCTTGAGATCTGTTGCCTGGGTTATTTATATCATAGGGGAATTTGTAAAAGAGGAAAATAAAAAAGATGAGAGCTTAGTGAATAAACTTATGAGCAAAGGGAAAGAAAAAGAGAACAACAAACAGGAACTTGTTAGGACACGTCATATTCTGCAGAGGTGTCCCAGTCTGGAGAGTGACATCAAGACTGGTTTCCCTTCTGAGGATTATCTTCCCATCACAGCCACACCACCCAGTGGATCTCTCTGCCTGCCCCCCACATCTTGACCCTTCTGTAGTCTTTTCTCTCATTTTACTCTCCTCAGCTTTTTATCTTTTACTTTGCTTCAGCTTCTCTCCCAGTGCTTTCCTCCCTGTCCTCCTCTGTGCTTTTCAGTTTGCCTTAGGGAGAAGCCACCACTTAGCCAGTAAGTCCCATCTTCATTTTCCATGATGACCTGAAATTCTTACGTGCTTTCACTGGTGCATTTAAGTGTTGCCAACGCTCTCATGGAGTTGAAAAACCTTTTGGGACACCACATTTTTTAAAGAATTGTGTGCCAGGTGTAGAAAAATCACTATGCATGTATTATATATATTATATATAATAATAGTATATGTGGGGAAGAACATTAAATTTCTGGCAGAGAATAAACCAAAAGCATTTCCAGATCATGTACCTTAGAGAAAGCTTAACAAGGTTTCTAACAGAAGGGACCTGGAATAAGAAAAAAAATATTCTTGGGAAGAGAAAACCCAAGTGTCCTCTCATGCTTAAAGAAAAACACTTAGCATTGGGCATTTAAGGTATTTCAAGATCATGCATGTTTAGGACAACATGCACATTTTGTTTTTCACATAAAATACCACAGAGCTTCATTTTCTTTCCGAGATCCCTCCTTCTTTAAAAATATTTGTCCACACGTTTTCTCAAAAGATTTCCTAGAAACTACAGTTTAGAGCCGATATAAACCCATACGCAGCATTTTGTGCTGTGATTACCTTTCAGAGCTCCTCAAGCACTCTGATGTTTCTCAGCACCACCCCACCTACCCCTGGGAGTGCGCGTGTCCCGCGCGGCACGGCCGCACTGCATTGCTCATGACACATGCCTTTCTCTTTGGCTGCGCTCCTATGGCCCCAGCCACCCGCACCCTTTCCAATGCCAGGGCTCAGCGCTACTTGAATGGCCAGATCTGTGGCTCTTTTTGCTCTTACCTCCCACTGATTATGTCAACCCCTTCTTTCACTTCACACAAACGATTTGGTCTGTCTTTCCTCCCAGCTCACATTGCACACCTTGCTTTTTCCTTATCTGCCCCTTCCTCCTCCACCTCAGGATATTTCTGCATTTCTTCCCAAAGACCTGCCAACTAGACTGACTTCTTGTTCCTCCTCCTACCAGTTGAACTAAGATGACCTGTTTTTAATCTAGGATGACATTAAAGGGTAGGAGGAACCTGAGTGTGAAGAAAATAATGAATGGGGAGCACCTGGATGGCTTAGTCAGTTAAGCATCTGACTCTGGATCTTAAGGCTCAGGTCTTGATCTCATGGTTTTGAGTTCAAGCCCCACATCAGGCTCTGCACTGCGTGTGAAGATTACTTAAAAAAAGGGGGAAAAAAAAAGAAAAAGATGCATAAGAAAATTATAATAAAACCAAAACATATAATAAATATAATAAAAGTAATTGATTCCAAATTACACTTGAAGGACATTCTGTCATATGCCACTGGCAAAATTCTAACAAATGTTTCTCATTAAGAAGAAAGTGCACGTGATGATGGGGTTTCCAGAGAAGTTGAAGATAGGGTTGTTGGGATAGGGTGGTGAAAACAGGAACATCAGGAAAGGGGAGAATGTATTTCAATAATACTATCAAGTCTCAGTTTTGTGGTATGAAAAGTTTAAATTTTTTACATAAAGATTGTTACATAACAAAGAATTTTAAATAACGATTTGATATCTCACCCCTTCCTGAAACTCTTCTTATGTGGTCTCTTCTCTTTCCCCCCTTTTAAACTTGTTTCCTGTTCTTTTCTTTCTCTCCTTAAACTGGTGTTTCTCAAATCAAGGCCCTAACTACCTATATCAGAATCACCTAGAAGTTTGTAGAAAATGTGTAGTTCCTGGCCTCCCTGCAGAACTACTGAATGAGACTCCTTGAGGGTGTTAAACACCCAGTATTTAACAAGTTAGGTGATTCTTAAGCAAATCAAAGATTGAGGGCCGCTAGTTAAAGGTACTTGTTGCAGGGCACCTGGGTGGCTCAGTCAGTTGAGCATCCGAATTTGACTCAGGTCATGATCTCACGGTGGTAGTCTGTTAGTTCAAGCCCTGCATGGGGCTCACTGCTGTCAGCATGGAGCCAGCTTTGGATCCTCTGTTCCCCTCCTCTCTGCCCATCAGTCCTCCGCTCACACTCTATCTCTCTCTCACAAATAAATAAACCTTTAAAAAAAGAAAAAGTACGTGTTGTTCCATGTTCCATTCTCGGCCCCTATAAGTTCTCCGACTTGGCAAACCTATTCCTTTCTTCATGTCTAACTGGTGTTTCTGACCAGAAGATCCCAACCTCCTCCTTTTATGTTCTGATCTCTTTCTCACACTCCATTCCACAGTTCACATGTTTTAATCAGTAGGTCAATCTGGCACCTCAAAGGGGTTAATATAATAAGATCCAAACTCTCCAAATTTTTAGTAAAAAAGAATGGTGGAACCAGAATCTTTAGGTGGAGAGAACAGCCAGGCAATACTGTCTTCTCTCTGAATTTTACTTTGCTATAGGAAGGCTTTCTTTTTTCTAACTAAAGCCACACCCCCCCCCCAACCTTTAAATCTCAGAAATCGCATACTATAATGATTAAAATCATGGATTTAAATATTTTCCAGCAGTAGAATTTGGAGGCAAGTTACTTTATTTCTCTAAGTTGCCTCTTCACTAAAATAGGAATTAAAACAACAAAGAGTTTTGATCGTGGATATTAAAAGATCAACACATTTTAAGCATTTAGTATTGGACCTAACAATTAGTAAGTGATCAATTAATGTCAACTATTATTAGTAATAAAAGCAAGAAGTTTTCCCTCCTTCACGCAGTATGGCTGGGATTGCAATTTTCCAAAAGAAATTTAATAAGAGAAAAAATATATGAAGATAATATAAAAAGCATAAAAACAATCAAACTTTTAATGTACAGGTTTCTAATTCTAGAATACTTTACTCCTATCTAATAGAACCTACCTGAATACTAGGTCAAGAGAATCTTGTAGTCCAAAGGTTATTTCCAACCTCCCCGCCCCCCCCCACCCCGTTCTTTTCTTCATTCTTTCCAGAGAAGGTGATCCAGTCAGAGGTCTTGAGGGGGAAAAGGTTTCCTAGCCCTTTCTAGAAGGAAAACACACTTCTTTATCTTTCCATAGTTTCCTACCACCACAAAAGTCAGGTCATCGGGATCCTCTCTCTCTTCATTGGGAATGGAACCAGAGTTCATAAGAAACCATTAGGTCAGTTAATTCTCCTCAATTGAAGTCAGTATTTTGAACGCTATTGATTGTGAGATTTCTAAATCATCCTGACCCCTCTCTTATCTTGCCCCACCCTGGGTCTTAGCTCTTCATCTTCATTGCTATCACTGGAATTTGGGACCTCATTACCTAACTTATTACAAGACACTAGTAACTAATTGCTATACTATTCTAGAATAGTGTTTTACCATTTTTCTTAAAACACATGTCAGATCAGGTCAATCTCCTACCGTATAACCTTTAGCAGGGTCACATTGCCTGTCACATTATTGCTAAACTCCTTCAGCTAGCATTTCATACATTTTATTCTCTGACCACAAACTCTTTGGTTCAGTCTTCTCTTTCTGTTCCCCTACAAAACCTCAAATTATAGTTAAATTCCATAAAATCTTGTCTTCTCACCGTTGCATGGGCTGTTGTCTGCTGCAGAAAACTCTCCCCAGCAAATCTTTGCCTATCGAATCCTTTTTCCCAGGACAGCTCAAGTGATTCTCTTTCCCGATCACTTCAACTAACCATGGCTACTCTTCTGAGCCTTCCTAACAGTGTCTATATACTTTGTCATAGCACCAGTGCCATGTACTGGTGTTGTATTGTACACATAGTATTGGTGTACTCCCAGTGAACTCTGGTCTGTTTAGGATCAGGGAAAGAGATTATTTTTGTACCTAGACAGTCATGAGAAAGTATTCAATATATGTTATGTGTTCAAACAATTCTTGTTGAGTAAGTTATTGAAGTTGTTATACTTCTATAAATATGATAATAGAAAAATTATATTTTATAAGAACATTATGAGATCAATAATAATGTTCGGTTTGATCTCTTTCCGCTCCTTTATGAGTTAGAAATGCTTATTTGCAATTGTGTCCCTGTTTATAATGAGATTTTTGCTCGTGATTATCATGAAATGAACATGTTCCTGTTTGTCTCTGTAGATTGAAAAGGCCTACCTTATCTTCTTTGCTTTGAGTAAAATAACTAGCTTTTTTATTGTATACACAGAAATATGGTCAACTTCAAGAATATCTAAATTTGGCGGATTACTTTCAAGATGAGAAGTTTGACTGAATTGTAACACATTTCCTTCAGAGAAGATTTTATAAATTCCTGTAAATGTGAAGATCATGAGTCTTGTTTCTCTGTATCATGTGACGTTTTTATAAATTTTATGTGTATTTTCATGGCAAATATCTTGTTTAAAACATATGTTCATCTTAATTTCCATGAAATGGCACTCACAGTTGAATAAAAGTTTTATCTGCTGTACATAGAAAACATAAGCCTAATAATTTTTAAGTAAGTGTATTTTAAAGTTACAAAACAATGCCTTTATAACAGATGATCATCAAGTGAATGAGCTGTTCATGTTCTGTCACCTTAGTAGACAAATACTGTATTTTAAAAATGAATTTAGATCAACACCTACGTGTATTTATTATTGAATCCCTGCCCAGATCTGTTGATTATCCTTTCCAGTATTAAATGATCTGCACTGATATATTGTTCACTGCTATCATTATCTACACCAGAGGGCCATGGAAGAAACCCAATGTTTCATTCAGTTCAATCCCCTCACCTCAGAAGCAGACTATAGTTTACCCATTCCAAGTAAAGGAACGCTTTTCTCCTTTTCTAAAGTCTCCTTTGGAAATAGATCTCAGGCCGCCAGAGTCTTTCAACCCTCACATTCAGGAATAATTTCATGGTGTGTTTTTTCATGCTTCATAATGTTCTTTATATTTTTTATTCGATTTTGTCTACATGCTAATGATTAAGATGTATTTTATTTATTTTTATCCATAACTTTTCCCATATATGTATTTATGTTAGGATCTGAAGATCTCAGAGAGACAAATTCAGCCAAAAATAGTTTAAAAGCATATTTTGGCATCTGCATTGCTTTGCACATTTAAATTTTCTCATAATATAATAAAGTAAAATGGTTTCATAGTGATCAAACGGACCCTGTCTATTCTGTATCTTTAATTCTTAAAAGTAGTGTCACAGTAGGATCTATGTTAATGTGGAATTTTAGATACTTGTTTCTGACCTCCTCAAGTGTTGACTAAACCTGGCTTCATTTACTATGTGGCTCATGCATGGAGTTCAGGGTATGTGCATACGCTAAAAAAACTACATCGTATTAAGTCCTTACATAGAGAGATTACTTAATATTTTCTGCAGTGAATTCTCTGAAAGTATCCCTATTGTTATTGTAAGCAAAACTAATAGAAAAAGCTCACAAAGTGCTGAGAATACTGATGCTGATGTTTCATGTGAGGAGTGCACACCTTTTTGAAAAGGGTGAAATTGGGGCGCCTGGGTGGCGCAGTCGGTTGAGCGTCCGACTTCAGCCAGGTCACGGTCTCGCTGTCCGTGAGTTCGAGCCCCGCGTCAGGCTCTGGGCTGATGGCTCAGAGCCTGGAGCCTGTTTCCGATTCTGTGTCTCCTTCTCTCTCTGCCCCTCCCCCGTTCATGCTCTGTCTCTCTCTGTCCCAAAAATAAATAAACGTTAAAAAATTAAAAAAAAAAAAAGTGAAATAGATATTTCAGTCACATATCTCAATTCTTACTTCTCTGGCATACGGAAATAATCCTTAACTAAAATGAGGCCACAGTTGAAAGTTGAAGATGCAGTGACAGTGCCCAGAAAGAAGCAAGGCAGAATTGGAGGAAAAGTAATAGTCAAGTTGGAAGGATCGTGAATGACTGGTAAAAAGGAAGGCCAAGGAAAATGAGAGAATTCTCTGTGAAGTGTCTCTAATGACCCTGGAAGCATCACTTCTCATATGTGACACTACAGACAAGTTTGAGACCGCTGAAGAGTGAGCGTTCCTTCCACCGGTAGAGTTTTAAAAATTAATTTATGTATCATTTAAGTACCATTGTTTAACTTGTAAAAATTAAGACATCATTGATTAGAGGGACTCAAGAGGGCAGCTGACCCCGTTCCTAGGCAAGGCATCTTGTTGGCGGGAAGAGTTTTCCCTGTTGGAACAGCATTGTGACTGTCGATCAGGAAATGTAAGAAGTAGCTTTGCTAATGTCTGAGGCTACTGCAAATGAGCATGCTTCTTCAGTGGGTGTCTGAAGAATACAAGAAGCTCTTAGGTCTATGGTAACACTAAAAGAATGGCAGAGGGACAGGCTGTTAGGAAATGAGGACGAGCATGGATTAGGGAGACAAAAGCAAGTAGTCCATAAAAAAATGCTGAAAATGTTGAAAAAACTGAAATAACCTTTACAGGTGTTAGGACATAATTATGGTATCATCTCATCATAACCATCTATATCATCGATTTGACATAACACTAAAAAATAGTTTATACACTTAAAATCCCACATGTCTGTGAACTTTTTAGATCTGGGCATTTATTACTGTAGCGTTAGGTGCTTTAGTGTTAGGCAGACATGGTTAGTTGAGATGATGAGGAAGACAGAAACGGACAAGTAAAGGAAAGTAATACTTGAAAGAATTCATATTTGCTACACAGAAGCGTTAGGGTTTTAAGAGAGAACAGTACCATAAACAGGGGGAAAAATAAATACTTTATTGGCAGTTTGATGTAGTTGACCGTGTTTTCTCACTTGTCTGCTCTTGTACTGAGATGAATAGTTGTATTCAATCCTCATTTCTCGAAAGGATTATAGGACTGGCTTGGACTCTAGCAAGGTGAGTAGAGTGTGACTGCAGCTCTGTCTGCTACGTTGAGGCACAAAGCCCAGTGGTTAAAAAAGCATAGGTTTGAAATCAGCCTTGAACTAGAGTCCTGCGCTGTGATCTCTAAATCACATGAACCGAAACGAGTAGTTTGATTTCTGTGATCCTCAGTTTCCTCATTTATACATGAGGTTAATAATACTTACCTTCCAAGTTTGTTTGTGGATTAAGGGAGATCTGTGTGAAGTGCTGTGTCTGAGACAGTGATTGTAAATAAACAGTGACTGATGTGAATGGAAATGGAGGATGTGCATGATAATGATTTCAGCTTGAAATTAAATGGCTGTGAAGGACAAATGTATACAAAAGACACTCCAAAAAAAGTGACTTACACCACTGAATACAGTATGAAAATCTATTAAATTCTTGCTTGGCAAGTTTTTAATTTCTGTCCCTGTCCAGCATGGAAATCAAAGTTTATATCAGTAAGGAATAGCAGATTTGACTAAGGACTCTGTGTTACTTACTAATGAAAATCAATGCTACTGCATGACTGTCAAGTGAACCGTACATTTTAAATTTAAATATTACATTTTCTCTTTTATCAAGTATCATTGCTGAATATAAAGTACCCATAGCAATAGAAGATAATGTCTAATGAATACAGCTTTTTAGAAATCAAATATAAAACGATCAAAACTCCTTCGATTTTTAATGACACCTCATGAGAGAGTGCTCCATCAAATTTGCACTCCTAACAAAAATATATCTCTGCCTATCTCTTCACAAGTAATGAGGAACCTGGCCTTAGAAGGGACAGATAGAAGTATATTCCAATGAAAAGAAAAAAAAAGTTATATTCCATCAGAGTATACTTGTCCCCAGTTCCAGCAAACATTCCAGAATTTGTGAAAATAAAATGGACTAAAGTAGGCCAGCCTGGTGGGAACTAAACTGTAAATAATCCATTCTTAAAAATGATTGCATTGATGTTACCTATTCATTTCTATCCATAGCTCAGTTTGGAGCTGGAACATGTTCCTGAGATGTGAGAGTTGGTTTAGATTAATGAAGTCCCATTGCTCGAGACCTCAAATTCGAACGACTTCCAAGTTAGGACACACAGCATGTTTTTATGGTCCTGAGTAGCCCAATATTGTGCTCACTTGAATTTATTCTCATAGCTGATAATGACAAGCAGAATCCAATATACACTTTTGAGAACTTAAAGGCAGGATCACACGGAGATGAGGGGACAACGGTCTGTGTAAGAGATGTATTTGGTTCATGTTACTAAACTTCTTGAAACTCCACTGCTGCATATTGATTTTCCTCTTTGTATATGTAAACCAGACAGCCATGGAGATCTCAGATCTTGCAGTTGTCAGAGGTCACCTTGTATTTTCAAAGAAAACCTTTTATTGTTTTTTTTTTTCCCCCTAGAACTGGTATTGGTGATTTCATCATCCTAAAATATTTTATTTCTCCCTACTGGTTTACTTGTAATCACCCAGGTTGACTTACCCAGAGACACACAAAACAGGCAGGCAGGTAGACAAACACACGCCTGCCCCTGTGGAGCTAGCGGTGTGATTTCCTCTGCACCCCTCCCTCCTCCCTCTCCCAACCCGCACACACTCACATGTCTTCCTTATTATACTAATGAACATTTCCTCGGTACTCACCCAGCTCTCACTAGGGTGCTCAGTGGTGTCATTTACAACATATTGAAAAATGAAAACGATATCCTCAGGGGGGCGTAATGTAGGTCTGAAAGGGAAAATACATTCCCTGGCCGGGAATTTCTTAAACATTTAGAGCTGGTGAAGTAGTTGTGTGGAGGTTGGGGAATTTCCCCAGCCTTCCCCACTTAGCCAAGTCAGGCTGAGCTAAGTGAGCCCTACCGAGACGCGCGGGCTTTGGGATTTACCTCTTCAGCCACTGGGAGGCCCTCTGCGTTCCCCTTTCCCCGGTGCCTGGCTGCAATTACTCACTCGTGCAGTGGCACCAGCCTTCCACCAGGGAGCCGCGGATCAGCTCTCCCGCCCGCCCCCTCCCCCCCGCCCCCATCTGCAGCTTGCTGGCTCTCTCTTTTCTCCCTCTCTGTCTCACTCTCTCTCTTTCTCTCCCTCTCCTATCGGAGCACAATGAAAGCCTGTGTATCGCCGTGACTCCGGGCAGTGGAGCCAGTGTCAGCAAAGCGGCTAACAACAGACGGGAAAGAGAAAGGAAAATACAAGCTACTTTTTTTTTTTTTTCTCCATCTATAAAGCGGAGCAATACAAGAGATAGAACCACATTGCTTATTGCGAGTCCAGACCCTCAGATCCACTGGCCGGGGATGGAATGTACAAAAGTGGACAGAAAAGTGGCTGGACATGACTCGGTGCAATTTGCTGGAAGTTTGTAAGTTTGACCATCGTTTGTAAATTACTCTCGGAAGAGTTTGTCTCTCTTGATACTGTGTTAGAATAGAGCCGGGGGTGAGGAAGCGTAAGCGGGAAAGAAAAAAATGTGTTGAAGGATCTCTCTCAGTGGCTAGCGACTTCAGACTGCTTTCATTTAAGGCTAGGAAACCTTAGAGGGAATGAGGATTTTACCGGTGATTGGATTAGCCGAAGAAAAAAGCATGGTCCAAAAGTCCAACTACTGACATTGTTAACAATTGAAAAGCGATCTCCCTCTTTGGGGAGAAGACAACATCCTACAGTACCCCAAAGAGGAGAAAACACCGGAGCAAAGGGAAAGGGAGGAAAAATTAAAAGCCAAAAGACAGTCTGTCTTGATTTTGTGTACATTCTGTACATTGACTTTGAAAATTTTTCTGAAACAGCACTTTTTTTTCCAACCCGAGGAAAAGTAAAGGCTGCAGGTTACATAGACGTGGTAGAGTTGTGTTTCTCTGCAGAAACATCCCCATAAAAATTTTTGTGAAACAACTAGGTGAGGGGGAGTCCAGCTCTCTATTAATACCTCTCTCAATTCCCTTTGCTGCCTGTCTCTGTCTCTGGCTTGACAATCCCTGAATTCTTGCTCTAACCCCCAGATTGTGTGTTTACAAAGTGCCTAGTGGCTCTTGTCAGCGTGGTGGTGGGGGGGAACCCCCCCACCAACTCGGTCCAACTTCTCAAGAGCTGTCAAGTGCAATTAGAGTAAGTTGATAAGGGTTTGTTTCCAGCTAAGCCTCTGCGATTGGTTTCTATTCTGTCTCCTCACCCTCTTTTTACTAACTCCCCTCCCCCACACCTCCACTGCTCCCCCCCAACCTCTGAAGACCTCTATTCATGTGGCCCTGAACACTGAGCTCACATTGTCAAAAACAGATTTGCCTGCAGTAGCCAGCACTAGCCTCCTTCCACCTCACCATCCCAGAGGCAGCATTGTGTCCAGTAACATGGGGGACACAGCGCCCCCACAGGCCCCCACAGGAGGGCTAGGGGGGGCCCCTGGGGCGGGGCTCCTTGGAGGGGGCTCAGTCACCCCGAGAGTGCACAGTGCTATCGTGGAGCGCCTCCGGGCTCGGATCGCCGTCTGCCGCCAGCACCACCTGAGCTGTGAAGGACGCTATGAACGTGGTAGGGCTGAGAGCTCAGACCGGGAAAGAGAGAGCACCTTGCAGCTCCTGAGCCTGGTACAGCATGGCCAGGGGGCAAGGAAGGCTGGCAAACACGCCAAGGCCACTGCCACGGCTGCCACCACGGCGGCCCCTCCACCGCCCCCTGCTGCCCCTCCTACAGCCTCTCAAGCGGCAGCGACAGCGGCCCCACCGCCCCCACCAGACTATCACCATCACCACCAGCAGCACCTGCTCAACAGTAGCAATAATGGTGGCGGTGGTGGGATCGACGGGGAGCAGCAGTCACAGGCTCCAGCCCCTGGGGACCAGAGGAACTCAGCCCTCATTGCGGTAAGGCAACTGGTTTTCTCGTGGTCCTGGCTGTGGTGCGGTGGCCTTTTGTGAGGGTAGAGCGCGCCTTGGCCTGCTGTGGAGTGGACAGCAGTGAAAAGGGCCGAGGCGTTACCTGACTGCCTCCAAGGCCTTTGGGTATGCGGTTCGTGGTCTTATGCGTCTAGTGCTGCTGGCGCTCGTTCATGGGTCTTCCTGCACTTGCAGGGTATTTCTAAAGCGGTTAAAATCCTGGGTTTCCCACAGGCTCTCTGGAGTCCAGAGGTGGCTCCAACGCTGGCAAGACCTGAGTGGGCCACTGAGGAAGGCCCCGTCTCATAGACCCTCCTGCTTGGCCAGCCAGCTCTGATTAGGCCCAACAGGCCATTCTTCAGCCTGATGTTCGTCAAAGCTTTTTCCTTCTTTTCCGATTTCCCCTTCCCTCTTTGAGGTGGCCCCTTCTTGGGTTAAGAGAACATGAGTGGTGATCTAGTCCAACACAGAGAGGTTGCGTGAAGCATCCCCTCAGTCAAAAGTCAAACTTGGGGGAAACATCCCGAAGACGAGTGAGGCTTTTTCCCTGATTTCCTACAGACTCCCCACTGCCCGCAGCCACACTCCAATCAGGTAGTGCCAGCTGGCGGCATTCATTAAAGGGGGCAGCACGAAGGGGCTATTTACATGCTGTCATCCCAGGAAGTACCTTGTCTTCAGCTGCTCCTGGTGACAGCACCTCAAACCTGAAAGTTCTGATTAAGTTTCTGGCTGGAAGTTCTTCCTCAGAGGCACAGACACACCCCATCCCAGAGGGAGTATCCCTTGAATCATTGGCCCTTGGTGCCCGTCCTGGTCAGGTGACTGCCTGCCGTGTGCCGGCTTCCCCTGTAGCTGCTGGGCCAGTGGCCTCTGGGTAGAAGGTGGAGCCCTGCCCTGCCCTGCAGCCCTGCAGGCTTCCTCCATGTCTGAGGTCTGTGGGGCCCTTGAAGTTCAGTGTCCGCTCCCAGCGCAGCTCCGGTTTGCCCAGGCCAGCCCTGATGAAAGTCAGCAACAGGAAATGGCCATGCAAGCCTAAAAGTACTCAGAAAGCCCAAAGGAGAGGCCACCGCGTTGAACTCCTTTTCCAGAGGAACTGAGAAAGAAGCTTGAGAGACAGGACGTCCTCCAGCCAGGCCTCTAGGATGCTTCTTCGTGGCTCCCCCTTATCCCTGGCCTGGGTCTGTGGTGATGAAGTTTCCAGAAATTCTGGGAGCTAGGATAGTGGTCTTCTCCCCACCACACACACACACACACACACACACACACACACACACACACACACGGTTTGCTTGGGATGCCTTGAACTGCCGCTTCTTCGGCACCAATTCCAGACAAGCAGGAACTGCTAATACTTACACTGCCCAGTGTGAGCCACTTCATCCTTGAATTCGGTTAACCCGTGGGGTTGTATTAGAGCTTCAAGGCCTAATTCCTTTTCCCTACCACCTGTTCAATGCCCAGCTCTCCCTGGCATTCCCTAAGAGCGCAGTGGGAGTTTGTTTTGTGAAAGAGACATGCTGAAGTGAATGGGGGTGGGGGTGGGGGAGAATCACTCGAATGGAGAGAAGAATGAGGTTTGTATGTATGTGTGTGTCACTGGCATCTGCAGCCAAAAGTATCTAAATGCCTCGATTGTCCCCAGTAAATTTATAATCTGTCTGCAAGTCTCCCAATAATACCGCTTTGTGTGCTTCACAGTCTCCTGGTAAGTGTTTCTGGGGATGATACAGGGAATGAGGCGCCCAGCCTTTTTCAGTGGGGAAGACCCAATTCTGTCCTGGATGCCAAGACTGGATGTGGCGCTCACATCCCAGCCTCTGCAAGGAAGGTGGCGTGTCTGCTTCTGGCCATGTTCTTTTGATTTTTGTTGCCTTTTTTTGGGGGGGGGGGTTGGGGACGCACTTTGGGATGCGAAGTGAAACCAAGTTCAGTGGTTATTGCAACCTCACCATAGCAGTATCCATGCTGGCGGGATGGTGAGGGGAACGGTGTCCTGCCTTTCCCGACTGGAGGTTTACCGCTGCAGAAGCCAAAGGTGGCTGTTGTACCACTCCTGTTCTAAGAGAGAGTCTGATTTCCGCCTCGTAACCACCAGCCATGTCCTAAAACATGGCCTTGGAGGAGGCCCCCCTCCGGGCACGGTGATGATGCAAGGGTGCCACATGAGTTAGGAATAAAAAGACCAGTTTATTTCTAACGGTTGCTTTTTCAGTGAAAATGGGTGGCATAGCCAAGGTTGATCCACCACCCCCACCCCCCCATTTGGTTATTGGAAATTCCCTTCTCCACTTTAGCTTCTAAATTTGGAGTTTTGTTACTCAGCATGGTGCTCCGAGGTGGTGATGCAAGTTGTGTACTAACCTGATAACATTGTGTTGAGAAGGGAGGCCTGGGTATTTGGGAGTGATTCATCTACAGGTCCCACTTCACGCGGGCTCCTCTTATTTTCAGAAACACTTAATTTAAGGGAAATTTTGCACAGAAGGAGTGTTAGGATTCTTTCTTAATTTTATTGCTGTGGCCGTAACTGGATTTATTTCTGTCTGGGTGTGCTGGATGTATCACTTTCATAGTTCATTTGTATGTCGTAAGTGGCCATAAAGGTCCTTTGGAGGAAGAGAGAGAATATTGATCATCTGAAACCACACGTGCACTGCGTCCTCAGCTGAAATCTCTGTATGCTGCATGCCTGCTTGACTGTAGTCAGTTATATCTGAGTGGGTAAAAGGAGGACTTGTGGTCCAAGGGGTAGCGTTGACTGGAAGGTTGTTATACTGCGAGAAATATATAATGTCTGAGTTTTCTCAAGAGCTTGAGTTTCAAGAACAATGCAAGACTAACCTCCAAGCCGGTTCTAATTCTATCCACATCGAGAGCCTAATTCTGCAGCCCTTACTCAGCCAATGTCTTCATTTAGCGCAAGTACAAGTTCAGGGGAAGCCCCATTGCTGCAGAGACTGCAGGAACAGGGCCTTTCGGAGGGCCTGGATTATAGGGCTTTGAGCAGATCTGCATTTCTAACCACTTGGAGCAGGCTGCAGGCACTAAATCATCTTCTGGTGAAGTATGTTTGAATCTTTGAATGAACTGTGAAACTGAATAATTGTTGGTCCATGGAACAGTAAGGTTTAGAGCTTCTGCGGTTCATTATTAATCTTTCCCTTTTGCCCGAGACAGGCTCTTTTTTCTGTTGCATAGACTGTGTTGCTAGGATGGATAGATAAGTGGTTCCAAGTCATCTTTGGCTTTAGAGATTATCTTTTCTCTAATGTAGCGTAGAGGAAAGAAAGCAGATCAGACAAGGAGTCTGCGTCCTCGGTTCTGTGCCTGCTTGATCACCAACCAGCTGGGTGACCTAGGACAAGTTAGTTAGCAGTCATCTGTAAAACAGAAAGAACAATATTGCTGCCCTAGCATGTTGAGAGAACCAGATGAGTGTGTGTTTCTGAATAGGCTTTGGAAAGAAAACATAAAGCACTGCGGAAATGCAAGGCGTTATTACTAGTATTACTAATAATAAACCACTAAGCAACGAATCATAATACCAGTTTTTCCAGGGATTAAAAGTATACTTAAGCTTTCAGTTGTCTGTTTTAAATGGTGAAATAGCTTTTATTGTAAATAGAGGGATTGGTATTTCAAATTTAGTGCTGCCAAGAGAAAACTGAGTTATCAGTGTATTTAAGTGCTCCTGAAGGTCCCCGGGAAATCCCAGTTAAAATGTGCATTGTAGGGGCGCCTGGGTGGCGCAGTCGGTTAAGCGTCCGACTTCAGCCAGGTCACGATCTCGCGGTCCGTGAGTTCGAGCCCCGCGTCAGGCTCTGGGCTGATGGCTCGGAGCCTGGAGCCTGTTTCCGATCCTGTGTCTCCCTCTCTCTCTGCCCCTCCCCTGTTCATGCTCTGTCTCTCTCTGTCCCAAAAATAAATAAAAACGTTGAAAAAAAAATTTAAAAAAAAATGTGCATTGTTGTGAAAGTGATTAGGGTCTTTGGGTGCATGTCCTTTACGGGCCCCTGCATGGACCAGAGCAGCTTTGGAAAGGTGTGCGTGCCCACCAGAGCATCTAAGGAGCATTAGAGAAGTCGTTTGCACAAATGGCATGGGAAAGGTAAATATTTTGTCAACAATAGCCTAAAATGTTAATTGTTAGCTTAAGAAAGTCAGACAGGTTAAATCATTGCCAGAGTTCCCTGGTTATTTTTAACTGATGATGCTCAAGTTTCTAATTGACAATTCACAATCTGAGAGCTGTAAGTGGGGGGTTGGGAACAGGAACAGTTCATTGGCCAGATCTGGGTGTCTGTAGCTGTCCCCATGATAAATGACCTCCCCAGCACAGTGATAGGAGTGTGTACATTATTTATATATGCAGCCATCATTTCCTGAAGAACTGACTCTATTTTTGTCCTGTTTTCCAGAACAAAGTAATAAAGGGAGAGTTCTTATCTATCCAGGACCTTCCTACTACTTCTTTCAAGGAAACATAATTATCAGATCTCACAAAGCAAACGAGTTCAAGTGGAGAGAGAAGTTGGTGCAATCCTTTATCAAAAATGGACAGAAAGCTTGCTTTGACAGCAAGGGCTGTTATTATGTCAACTACGATGCCTCGCTTGTTTGGGTCAGTGTTTGTTTCCAGAAGGCATGTGTGTTCTTTGTTAGGTGGTGTTTTCTAAACCTTCAAGTTCTGCACCTTACAGTTTAATACTGTGTGGCTCCCCTCTGCCTGTAAACCTTTTGTGAGTACAAACATGGGTTTTCTGATATTCCAAGACACGATAATTAAGTACGACTAAAAGAGTGGCTGGGATTAGCTGTTCTTGATTTTAATTGTTGTTGTTGTGTGTTTGTTTTTAGTATTTAATCTCAAAAAACCTGGACGGAAATTTTAAACAATCCTCAGTGCTGCCACGCATGCAGCTAAGCCATTTTGAATGGATTCCACGACTTCCTTGTTCTTTAATCCTGTCCCTTATATATGTTCATAGGCTGGATCGTGTTTAGTGAAAACAATTCCAAATTCTTTCTTCTGCATTTTCATGCTAATTTCCCTCACACCCTCACAGGCTCTGTGGGAGAATAGACAGAAATGCAGCTAAAGACATAGACCCCTGCTCGCTCACCAGTCTAGTGGGCAAATGAAGACCACGTCAATAAAGTAACAGTAAAAGCACCAGCTAGGTAGAATGGACCAAAACTGGTGTAGAAAATCAGAAGAAAAGAGGAATAAACATTTATTGAGTCCTAGAATGTACCAGGCACGTTTATTTTATATTTTATGTAACGCCTTCAAAATAAAAAAAATAAAAAATACCCAGTGAGCAAGCAACATTGGCCCCACTTCACAAATAAGGAAACTGAGGCTTAGAAAAACAGTAAAAGGAAGAATTTGGTGCATAGATTTTCCATTTCATCCTGTGTTCAGATCCCATTTCACACCTGCTGGCTTTATGAGCTTAGGGAAATAATGTTATTCTTTTTGGGCATTCATTGGTAGCATCATCTGGATAACAAGCCTTGTGTTCTTTAGCAGAGTGGTCAACACCGGGCCTGACACACAGTAGGTGCTCAAAACGAGAGTAGTGTTAATGGTTGGTGGGAGAGAGATTCAACCCCAGGCCAGGGGGAGCTTTGTGTGGGTCACTAGCAGGGCCTGGGGCTTGGGGGGTGGGGGGTGGGGGAGAGTGTGGAAACGTGGAATGGGGTAGCTGAGTGAAGACGGGTGTGCACGTGAGGTGTGGGACAGAGCACAGCCTGACTGACGCGGTTGGGTGTGAGTAGTGGGGTGGCGGGGGAGGGCAGGTGGGGCTGATCCATTTCCTGGAGGGTCTGAAGCTCTGGAAAGAGTAAATCAGTAGCCCTGGAAAATGGTAGAGCATGGAGGGCTCAGAGGAGTCAGCATCTCTGAAGCAATAATAATCCTTCATACACTTGAAGACAAGTATTACATTTCCCCTCCAGCAGCCTCTTCTCATAGCACATTGCCTAAGTGTTCTGTATTACCTATCTTCAAGTCCCTTGAGCTGCTTAATGCCTTGCTATTTACACACTTCTCTTATTCCCAGTGAGTTATATACAGCATGACATGGCCTTTGGCATTGAAAGGAGATGGTTTTAAAAGCGCACTAGCTAGACACAGAAGAGAACCTACAAGAGGCATAACCAACTACAGACGTCTCTCCTCCCAGGCTCCCTAGGCCTTCCAGTGCCAGTAAGAATTGCCCTGTGGGTAAAAGTGTCTTCTCTTGATGTGTAAACTTATCTTCCCAACAAATGAGTTTGCTTGTTTATGAATTTGGAAAAGGTCTTTTCATTAAAAAAAAAAAAAAAAATGATGATGAGCAGAAACTTATGAGAAGCTGTGACTCCAGATAGCCTTTGAGATTTACTTACCCTCCTGCTTGCTTGCTTTTTAATGCAGATGTGTTCCGTATCTTTACCTTGCCCTAAGGCTCAGTTTCCTCTATTTGGTCCATGTTCATATGGCACAGGGAAGGCACCTGATGGACTAGATGGCGGAGGAGAAAAGCCAAACACTTTCTTCCCTCCTTGACTGAAGGCATGATGTCAGGATGCTGACCATAGCAAATGGGCTCTCTCTCTGTGGCTGCCAGCTTTGACCCTTCCCTATGCTTATCTGAGGGGCAGATGTGAAGGAATCAAAGCTGTTCCATTTCCTTATGGAGGGGATGAACAGAGATGATCACGTGTTCTCCACAAGTCTTGAAAAAGGCCAGAGAGTTGGGCCCTACCTTAGCTGAAGGAATGGCCGTGAAAGTGGGCAAATACCAATATTTACATGTACTGTGCTCTCCATGAGTCTTAATGATTTTAGCAAAGGTCCTGAAATTTTATATCAAGATTGTGGACATGGGAGCTATATAAAGTTTGAAGGAATTATCTCTTAATTCAACAAAGACTGGTTTTGCAGTAATTCTGTGGCATGAAAGTTCATGTATCCATGATGAGCAATTTGATATAGCCTTTGCCCTCTTAGTATTTACAGCTGAAAGGGGTGGGGATAGGGTTGGAAATAGAGGTGTGAAAGTTGGCTTAAGGAGGCAAGGCAGCATTTTTGCCGTTAAGAGCCTGGGATCAGGGGTGAGATTACCTGGTTTCACATCACAACTCCACCACTTGATAGCTATGTCTTCTTGATCCCATTAAACTCTCCCGCCTCAGTTTCCTCAGCTGTAAAATGGAATGATAGTATTAGATCGACTTCTGGTTGTTGATTAAATGAGGTTAATTGCCTAGCACCTGGTAGAGTCTCAGTAAAATTTTGCTGTCGTTATTAATGTGAAAAGGGACATACCTGAGTCAGATTCGTGGTTTTTTCCAGCTCAGGAGTCCATCATCAGAATGTGTCAGAGATGTTTTGTGGGAGGCCATGACTTGTCTCTTTAATATTAATTAAAACGGTTAGTGATGGATGCCATATCATCCAGTTTCCCTAAATAGTTTAATATGGAGATGTCATCTGGGATAGATTTACATTTCCCTAGCATGGGTTTAATAGTGTTCTTCTTGAGAATAGGATCAATTAATATCTCTTCCATTCTTGGGATTTGAGGACCTCTGATCTAGAACTTGACCGGAGTGTTTATGTGACTTCTTCTGGAACAGAGGCTGGGTCTCCATTCAGTTGCCTCACAAATGTGGCACATAGGCTCTGTGGGTAAATGAGAAATTTAAGCCGTCCATTGAGAGTTTGGAATTGTTAGAACTGAGGAGTCCAAATTTACCAACTTAATTGAATTATTAATTCAGACTGATGAATAATTCTTAAGTGAATCTGGTCACAGAGTCACCAAGAGTTAGAGGCTCCCTGCTGTGGAGATTTAAAATTCTGCTTTTGAAAGCCAGATCCCTGGCTCACGTCGCTAAGGAATCCGTGAACTCAGTGCCACTGCAGATGAACGGCGGCGGCAGAGTTTGCCCTCTCCCCAGCCCTGACCTGGAGTGTGTGCAAAATTTCACACCACAATATGATCCTGAGCCGAGAATCTCTTCTTTGCTCAGTACCCCTTGAAGGTTGATTCCATAAGAAACAGGAGGACAATGTTGCCGAGGCTTCAAAGCAAGCTCTGGAGAGGATAATTCTTTTTTTTTTTTTTAATTTTTTTTTTCAACGTTTATTTATTTTTGGGACAGAGAGAGACAGAGCATGAATGGGGGAGGGGCAGAGAGAGAGGGAGACACAGGATCGGAAACAGGCTCCAGGCTCTGAGCTGTCAGCCCAGAGCCCGACGCGGGGCTCGAACTCCCGGACCGCGAGATCGTGACCTGGCTGAAGTCGGACGCTCAACCGACTGCGCCACCCAGGCGCCCCTGGAGAGGATAATTCTTAATCCAAAGCATGACGTTTCTCTGAGGAAGTGACGGAATAAGAATAGGAATCATCTTGGGTGGATGATGTTTGGACACGGGTGGATTTATTGGTTCTAACTCAGAGCAAAGAATGTAGTCAAAAAAAATTTTTTGGTAGTGTGTTTATTCCCCATCGTTTAAACTTAATCCCCCTTGTCCTCTTGAAGCATAATATTCTTAGGAAATGTAGTGTCAAACTCATGCCAAGTTTGTTTTGTTTTATACTGTTTTAACAGCATTCTTGCTAACTGAGTTGTCGTGGCAGGTCTGTATGTTGATAGAGAATCATTAACATTGTCGTTTTAAAAATTCTCTTCTGTCAGAAGTGTGGCTGAATTTTATTTGTGGACCTTTCCCAGCAACACTGATATCTGTCACCCGCGTGAGGCCTGACACCTCAAATTTCCTCAGTGTTCCACAAAGTTCTCTTCAGGTGGTTCTGATGGATGTGAGTGGAAAGTTAATTACATGCCTGGGTTTGGTTTTGTTTGTTTTGGGTTTTGTTTTTTTTTTTTTTTTTTTCCTCTTCAGAAAATTTGCTTCAGGCAAAAGTTTGCTACCACTTCTAATAACTTGCCAGGAGTCTTTTGGACACACGGTATAATCTCTTAGAGCCATAGTAACCGAAGTGCAGAGAAGTGGCTTAATTGAATACGGTATGTACCTGCACTGTGTCTTCGGAATGATGATTGCCTTACCGAAATGAATGTACCCTGCTCATTTCTGGAGGTCTCTAGAGTCTAAATTATGTAAAAATAAAAGCATTCCCTGGCTAAGCAGCTGAGAAACTAAGGTTTTTGTTGCTGTTGTTCACCTAAGTGGACCGATACTTGCTGAACCAGCTAAGGCTTGCTCATTTGATTGCCACACTGCACCATGTAATTTCAGACAGCAAAAAAGTATGTGCTGGTGGTATTATCCCATTTGGTTGTTTCACAGAGGTGTTGAAAAAGTACAAAGTACAAACAGAAGAGTAAACAGGAAAGAGCAGCGGTCCTCCTGACGGAGACAACAGGCAGAGGCAATGGTTCAGTGAAGTTTGTGCCCAAGTCCTGTAGCCACCGCACCAAAGAGAGCTTCCTTTTCTCACTTAGATTCTTTGCATGTGGATCTGTTTGCAGGCTCAGGCCCCCAGAGAGAGATTCTGAGCTGTCTTTGTGCTAAATTAAACATTAGTTTTCTCCTTGGGAACTTGATCTTCCAGAGATCAGGCAACAATATCTTTCTGAGAGAGCTCCCAGCTAAGCACTTCGCTCAGGAAGAGACCAGCTCATGAGCCTTTTCACCTCCACTGTCTGCTTAGCTGCTATGAGTGTGTGTTGCACGGGAGTTGTCGTGGCTAACCAGGTCTAGAAGCCCTCAGAACAAGGACTTGTACTCTCATCCTTGGTGTAATGCAGAGGTACCCACGCCGACTTAGCATGTAATCGGTGGAAATGGCCAGAATGGCACCCAGATCATGGAGGATTTTAGCCAGGCATACTTTTTCTTTGCAAACTGCCTCGCAAATTCTGCACCCACAACAATGAAAGGGAGTATGTCAAATAGAAGCCATCTCATTTCTGGCTGTGTCTCATCTCCATCCTGCCCAACTCCCAGGAGGGCTAGTTCATATTGATCTGAAAATAGGACACTAGCCTATCAATTCATAGAGCAGCATAAGCCCTTAAAAAACAGACAAAACCCTCTACTCACAGATGAGACAATTAGAGCCCATCTGAAAGAGTAGTAGAGGCAGGACTAGAACCCACGTTTTCTATTCCAGATTATTGAAAGTTATCCTTTTATTGAGGACTTTTTCTAAATCCGTAAAAAACAACAGGGGCAGTTCAGGGATTTTTGTTAACATTTTGGTAGTAGAAGGAGCATGGAATTTAGAGCTAGTAGATGGTCTTTTAAATGATCATAATGATTCCATCCCACAGGCCCCCATTGTAGTGTGACTTTACCACTCCTCCCATCCAAAAGTAGATGCTGTTTCCCCCTTGAATCACGAATGGCCTTGTGACTTGTTTTAAGCGATAGTATTTGACAGAAGTAACATTGTGCTCCTTGTGAAGCCCTCCTGGACTTAAAATGTGTTAAGAGGATAAGTCTTACAGTGTTTTTACCACAAATAATAAGAATAATAAAGAGGGCAGGAGAAAACTTTGGGAAGTGATAGGTAGGTTTATGGCCTTAACGGTGGCGATACTCTCACAGGTATACACCTATCCCCAAATGTCTAGCGTTGCATATGTTAAATATGTACTGCTTTTTCTGTGTCAATCGTACCTCAGTAAAGTGGTTATAAAAAATAAGCTTCGGTGGCTCAGTCGGTTAAGCGTCTGATTCTCAGTTTCGGCTCAGGTTGTGATCTCACTATTTCGTGAGTTTGAGTACCGTGTCGGGCTCTGTGCTGGTGGTGCGGAGCCTTCCTCGAATTCTCTCTCCCTCTCTCTCTGCCCTTCTCCCACTCTCACTGTCTCTGTCTCTCTCAAGTAGATAAACTTTGAACAAAGAAGCAAACAAATAAATAATAATTAAGATAAAAGAGAAGCTTTGGGGAACGCTGAGGCCACCATATAAAAGAGCTGGTGAGCCAGTGGGAGGATGACTGTCCACATGCAGACGAGCAAGGGACCCCTTGGCCACTGGCCACTGGCCAGCACCAACTGCCAACATGAGAGGGAGGCCACCTCGTGGCAGCCAGTCCTCCATGCAGTCTTACAAGTGAGTGAGCCCAGGTGAAATCAGCAGAGAAACCACCCCGCCAGCCTAGAGAATCACGGGAAATGTCACATCGTTGCTTTCAACCAGAAGGTTTTGGGGTGGTTTGTAACTTAGCACAGGTTAACTGAATGCCAGCTGGAAAACCCTAGCAGGGGCAAGGGTTCTGCCTCTTTAGATGCGCTACCCCAGGACTGGTTACTCCACATCTTTGAGACTCATTTCCTGCTTTTCTATGATAATACAAACGATCTCAGGGGTCTTGAGGACTAAGTGAGATAATACATGAGAGCACCTAGCGTGTGGAGCTTCACAAACATTGTTTTCCCAGCTTCCTTTTTGCCCCTTCGCAGTGTGCTCTAATTTGAGCCCCCGCCTCTGTCACCTCACTGTCACCTCATGTGCATCAGCATTCTCAGAGGCTCCCCCAGCCCCCTGTTCCTCTGAACAGCAATTTATTTTTTCCCTCCCGGATGATGGCCTGGTGCTGTCATTCCTCCTAACTACCAAATTTCCAGCATTCTTGTTCCGCCCCAGGGAACACATCTGCCTTCGGTAGTCCACCCTTAAAATAGAAAAGGGTTAACCTCATAAAGATGTCACTCCCCTTGTACTGCTGTGCTGCCCTTGGGAGAGTCAAACAGCATAGCAAATCTAGATGGGCAATGTAATTGCATTCGATCTTCTAGGTCACAGAAGACTTTGCTAGCTTCAACAGTGTATAGGGGGAAAGTGAGCATATTCAGTCTTGAAGAGCAGTGTTTCTGAGCTCACTTTCTTTTCGTAGCAAATTATTCTAAGTCCCTCATTTTTTTTTCCATCTTACCCTTTACAATAAGTGAATAAACAAAGAGGAAGTGATATAGTGACACTGTATCATACTTGCTATACTTATCAGTGCTATAGTAAGAAAGGACTGGCCTAGGAATTGGATGTTGAAGGTCCTAGTGTTCCCACTGATCTTAGCTGGTAGGGCAGCTTAGTCCAGTCGTTTTACCTCCCCAGCACTTAACTTTCCTTCTTGGAAAAACAATAAAGGGCATTTGGTGAGTGGCTTGGATCACCTCCCAGGCCCCTTTTGGGTGCATACAACTTTGAATAAGTTCCCTGATATTTCACTTTTGTTTTTCACAGCTCTCTCTCTCCTTAAACGTATCTGTTAAGAAGAACTGAAAGGAGGACAGGCGACAAGGGTGGGAATGTGTTGTTGTTTTAAGGGAAATACTAGTGAGGAGAGTCTGAAGTAATGTTGGGAACAAGGTCCAGCTGTGACGAAGGGCGAGCGCATAGCCCTGTTAATTGCTTAATGTTCTTCCTGGGAGTGATGGACAAATCACTCCATTTCTGACCTTATTTGTTGGGGTTTAGGGTTCCAGTATGAAAAACTCGGTTGTGGGCCTAGCGTCTGATTCATTACCTTTATTTTCAGAGGAAGTACTGTTTTGTTTTGTTTTTTTGTTCCTCCCCAGATTATCCCAGCTACACTTGGAACATTTCTGTGGGTAAAGAAGATTCCCAAATGAGTACCCCCTGTGAAATAATTCAAGAAATATAAAATGAGAAATGAAAAGGAAAATATTCTTTACAGCCTTCCTTGCTTAGGAACTGACTCGTCTTGTCTGTCTCTCTCTCACATACACACAGTTGCAAAGTGCAGATTAATGGATGGGATTTTATATGTGTTACCACTTCATTTTAAAAATATGTTTCTGCTTTAAAGAGGAACTACAAAAGAGAGTCACTGAGAAACTGGTCTGGGGGAGGGGAATTCAATCCACTGCCTCTTTTTTTTTTCTTCTTATCACTAAAACCCTAAGCAGAGAGTGTAATCACCTATTTCCCAAGGGCAGCCCTAAGCCCTTAAAACTCAGATCTGTTTAGGGATTTAATGGGACTGGGGAAAAAAAGGAAATGCACAGTATCTGCTCCAAACAAGTCAACAAAGGAAAATATACCCAACCAAATATTAATCTGGAGGATTTCTCTGATAGCACCATTCCCTCCCTCCCTATCTCTTGATTTAGTTAGAGCACAAATCTCCAAATTGCATCTTTATGATTCCCTGAATCTTTGGGGTCTATGGATCCCATCTCGGGCTCCAGGCCATGCCAGTGCATTTTCTTTCACAACACAAGATGTAACTAGCAGGAAGCCAAAGGGTCATTTGGTTGTGGTTGTCCTTGTATTTTCTTTCCAAGGTAGACACACTCACACACTCAGTTTCACTGTTAGATTACTTAGAGATGGTGACTTTTTTCTACTAACTTCTAAACTCCTTAACTTTTCTTCTAAGATTTTTTTTTTTTTAATTTTTAGATGAAAATGTCTTGGTATTATGCCATACAACATTGCTTTTCTTTTAAAAAATACTAAGATAAGGGAAGTCAAGTTGACTTTCTTTTCTTTTGCTTAACAAATGTACCCCAAATCCCCATCACACACACGTGTGTGCATGCACATGCACACACACCCCCCACATACTTTTTACTATGGTTATTTTTAGTATATACAGACCTAAATCAGTTATGTGGGTGACTTCAGAGAAAATGGAATAAAGAAATACATTAAAGAGTATGGGAAAGAAGATAAGTTTTACAGGAAATTGCTCCAGAAGACAAGAGTATACCAAATTTCAGAAACTAGGAAAGAGAGCTTTGTATCACAGTGGTAAGTGTGGAGTGACAAGGCACCCCCATTCTGGTCCAAGTTTTACCACTAACTAACAGAATGACCTTGTGGCCAGTCACTCCTCCTTTGCTTTTTCATTTCTCCATCTGCAACCCCAAAGGGTTGGATTCCTCAGCACTTCGCTTGGCTGGATTATTCTTGTCGTACGGGATTCGGCTCAACTGTCACCTCCTTGGAAAGACCTCCCTGACTAGCCTAACTCATGTACACACATGATTGATCTCTCTTTCTCTCTCCTCCTCCCCTATCACTTTATCCCACTACAGAAGTGCTGTTGTCTTTATAACTTCTATCATTGTCTGAATTTATGTTGATTCCTTGTTTATTGGTGCATTTCCTATCTTTCCTTGCTGGGATGTAAACTCCGTGAGACCAGGAAGCTTGTCAGTCTTGTTCACTACATGTGTCCTAGCCCCTAGCAGTTCGTGGAACATTTTGGATCCTCAGTAAATATTTGTTGAATGAATGACCAGATCAGTGGCTTTTAAACTAGAGATGTCTTATGAGTCTTTTAGGAATGGAAGTATGAAAGGAGAGGGAAGAACATGTGGTTGGCCTCCAAAGTCTCCACCTCCTGTTTGATTAAACTGTTTGATAAAACTCCAAGGTTTTAATCACTCTATCTATCTATCTATCTATCTATCTATCTATCTATCTATTAAGGTATATTTGTAGATATAGGTATAGATATGCTTTAATGTGATTAAAAACATGGTTCAGTGCTACAATCGTTTGAAAGATACAAGACCATGATGATTATTTATGATTTTTCCCAGATTGGAATTTGAAAGCCCAGCCTCTCATCAGTAGGAAACATTGGTATAAGGAAAAGGATGATGGACTAGAAGTTACACACATTGAGTGACTACCGTATGCCAGGTCCTGTGTTAGTCCCTAGTGCCACACAGGAGAAACACAGTTCTTATTTGATGGAGTTTGCATTTTAATGGGGAGGTAGGGGAAGACAGTGTCAACAAACAAAGGAATGAGATAAAGTTAACTAGGGATATGTGCACAGCTCTTTGTTCCTTGAAGTGGCCGGTTGGAGATTGATTTGGATTAATTAAAAAGAAGCAAATCTGGGAAACACTTCAGGAAGTAGAGAGCGATTAACTGTAAACAAGCAGCTACCATCAGAATAGGAGATGGGCTCCTTTGTCAGGGCCTGGACAGCTGCCTGCACAGTGGGCTGGACCTGTCCAGGCAGTGTGCTGCTTTGGCCAGTCTGTGCAAATTCTCCTAGGGAGGAAGGTGGTCATATCAGCATCTTCTGTGCCTTGGAGCTATTGTCATTATTGTGTTAGAAGTCATTGAGGTTTGAGAATTAAAGAGAAACTACTGACAGGCACCTTTTGAGGAAAAGAATATTGTCCCTCCTTGACAATAGAAAACAAATTGTCAGGAAATTAGCATCAGGACTAAAAGGAGTTAGAGGCATGGTAGGTTCTCGGGAGGCAGGCCAAGGCAGAAACTGGCATTTGCAATCGTCACAATAATATCATCTTACATGTACACAATCCATATATTGCCCTCACAGAAACCCTATGCTATAAATAAGACAAGTGTAGCTTTTAAAAAATTTTTGTATATGGGAAACAGACTTGGGAGAAGTCAAGAAATGCTAATAATATCTTACTTTTGAATAATAGATTTGCAGTTTACAAAGTTCATACTCACATATTATCTGAGTTTGTTCTCTGGGGTATTATTACACCCATTTTAGAGAGTGATGAGGGACTCAAACTGTCCTACACCAACTCCACTAGTGAGCAATGGTTTACCCTCCTGACACCGGGGTCTGTCTGTGTAGGGTGCACAGCAGCCACACTTGAGTAGCTGAGCCCCAAATACATCACTGAACTTGCATCTAAGATGAGGACATTGAATGGCTTGCACTCCCAGAAGCATACCCACACATAATTTGAAGCAATGACTCTTCTAGAAAGAATGGCAATCATGAATGGAATGAGGATGTCAGACACCCAGGGCACATCAAATCTAGAATAAGGGAGGCTGAAAAAAGGGAGTCTTGTTTTTTATTTGTTTCTTTTTAAAAATTTATTAGTTTGTAAGAATACAAGGCAAGGTGAGAACATTTTTTTAATTTATGAAAGCCCACACTTTCCCACCCATATTTCTTGTGGATCTAGTGAGCCAACTCATAGGTCTGGGAAGAGAGGGCTACAAGGTTGTTATGAATAGAAACTTGATCTTGAATCAAAGAAGCAGATTTGTCTCTGTAACCGAGATTGGTCTAAGTTTTTCTCCATGCTGTTGCTTATTTTGGAATGAGTATCTTAGATGGAACTTAAGGGAGAGACTTGCAGCTCTTTGCTGAAAAGTAATTTTTCCTATCCAAGTTGAATCTGTTTTTCATGCTGATGTTTGTTCTCTCATTACCTGGAGAAAATGCAGGAGTTCGTAATTGATGGGATTTCGCTTCAAAGTGGAGATGTACCCTATTTATCTTTGTATTTCTAGGGCCTACAATAATGCCAGGTATCTAGTATGTAAGCGTTTTGTAAATGTTTGTTGAAATTGAACTGTGGTGAGCATGAATTTTTAAAGGACCCCAATCCTTTACATTTCTGTGACTAAATGTACCATACACCAGATGTGGAGCACTGATCTTAAAGATATCCTTCTGGTTCAGCCTTTTTTTTTTTTTTTTTTAATCACATTCATTGGGTCATCTGGGTGGCTCAATCAGTTAAGCGTCCAACTCTTAGTTTACGCTCAGGTTGTGATCTCGTGGTGTGTGAGTTCAAGCCCCGCCTTGGGCTCTGCACTGTCAGAACCCCCTACTTGGGATTCTCTCTCACCCTCTCTCTGCCCGTCCTTCCCTCTCAAACATAAATAAACACTTAAAAAAAAAGAATTATAAAAATCACCTTCATCAAGTGTTTAATATGTCAGGCACTCTTCTAAGTGTTTCTAGAATATTAACTCATGTGTCCTCACAATCACATGATGAAGTAGGTACAATCTTATTTACATTTGACAGATGAGGAAGGAACCTGCCTAGGTCACTCAGCCATGAGTGGTGGAATCAGGATTTGAACAGAGCAGGTTGATGCCACTGCCCATGTGTTAGTCATGGTTTTCTACTGCACGTAGGAGAAGGTCACTACACAGGTAATATCAGACTCCAGCTCACACATGACCCAGGCCTGAGTTTGGAAGCCAAGTGCAACAAGACATTTTGAAGTCAATAATGATTAGAGCTAACTCATTGTCCAAGGTGCAGATGAAATTCAGAATGAAGGTCTAGGGGCTACAGATTACTCCTGACACAGTTTCCAGGCTCCCATTTTTTCAAGAGGTGAAACATACTGGAACATGTAGAGTCTATGAGTGATAAAAAGGTTTTGACTTGCATTCCGGAGTAGGTTGGTAGTAGTCATCTAGAGGGCTGTGAGGAGGATCCTAAGGTGATATCCAAGCTTGGTAGGAAGAGGGCCATGGTGGTTCATTATTGATACCTGCTGTGGGCAGAGAGAAGGCAACATGGCCGACAAGTCCCTGGAATGGATTCTTCAGGATCAGGAATCCAAATGTGGGAGATCTTGAATGTAGATTCCTGCTGAAATATTAACTCTTTCCATGGAGGAATGCATCAAGATCTGATTACGCCACTTTATAAAGTTAGGCTTAAGTAGGTTAAATAAGTTGTAACTTTAAGTTGTAAGTGCCTTGAAGACATGTAAGTTCCTTAAAGACATTCTAACCTTTGTTGTCTCTGAGAGCTCAAAGAAGGTGACTGAATTTTTTTTTTTCAGTATTTTATACAGTGCCGTGCAAACTCAGCTTCATTTCCTCGCTGACTTGCAGCCTAAGCTCCTCTTATGTGGAAATTCTGAAGATACAATTATTCATGCTCAGTGTTCTGAAGGAGCCCATTTTTGGTAGAAACAGACACAGACACAGTATAGAAATGGGAAAATGATGCCCCAAGCTTGAGATCACCAGAGCTTTCTTTTGGGAACCAAATTCTGCTATAGCTGCCTTTGAAAAAAAAAAAAAAAAATTAGCAAATGCGTACTGAGGTATGATGTCCAAGCCCCACTTTAGGGACCGGGAATGGAGTAGTGAAGAAGACAAGTTCTGTGCTCTCTTGGGAAACACTTCCTTAACAATAGCTTCCTTTTACCCTAGAAGGTAAGTGATAGGGCATCTTGAGTATGTGAACTCTCTGAATTGAATGCAAAATTTTCTTTGACAGCATATGTGCATTTTCAATGTGGACAAATTTCAATGTGGAGTTTGTCAGGTTCTCCAAGGATTCAAGGGCCAAAGAACCTGGGGGTGAGGCTTGTGGTGGTGGGAAGAAGAATCCACCAAATCTAGGGCTAGTGTAATTCTTCACACAGGGTAACCAGTATTTCCCCAGTATTTCCTTTCGTCCTGTATCCATTCATTCTAGTTTCAGGAGTCTGAACAGAAAGCACACGTAGCTTTCTTCATATGCCTAATGTATTTCCTTTACCTCGGACTTTTGTTGCCTGTTTTGTTATCGATGTAAGTATTTTCCTCTTTTCTCCAAGGCCAGTAGCCCTCAAGTAGCAGCTGACCTCTTTGTGTTCTGTTCTGCACTTTTCTTTGGAGCCCAGTCCAGCAATTTTTTCACTTTGTTTTTCAGTGACCTCCCACCATTTTGAGGCCTCTTCCCCCCCCCCCCCACCTTGACCTCTAACTCCAAATTTATGTCTCCATGTCATTGTGGGGAACCTCTCGGTGAGAAGGATAAAGCTGAATTGGAGCCTCGTCTCAGGGATTTTCATAAGAACACTGACTCTTTATTATTAGCTGTGCACTCCAGGCTGCTAGAGTTCATATTTTGGCAGTGGACCATCAAACACCCTATTTTTAAGAGCCTTTAACTTAGTTGTAAACATGTGCTGTGACTGGAGCTCACTTTCTTTACTCATGTTTACCAAAAGCAGTTTAACTGTTGAAAAGTTGTTATTTAAAAAAAAAAAAAAAAAAGCTCAGACTTCAGGACTATTTTTCCACTCATCTAACTCAAAACTATGCATGATCTAAAAAAAGAAAATTTGGCATTTAGTTACTTAATTTGATGGTCCAGTCATACTGGTAATTTGAGGGAAAGAAGAAGTGGCACCACTCGGTCCTTTTACTTTGACAGATGCCCATCAAACACACATGGAGGGGGATGATGGCTGCTACCCATATTTACATGACTGACCAGCAGAGCAGCTCAAAGAAAAGCAGTCCAGTATGCTGAGAAAATTGTGTATGCCCTTAAAGTCATCTATATTTAGAATCAAAGTGTTCTATAGACACATTTCCCAGACACTCTAAATTCTGGAGACCTTACTAGTTCCATTAGGAGAACATCAGTAATATTCCAAACTCTCTTCGGCTTGCAAATAGGTAGAGATATTCAGAAATTTGGTGAAGGTGAGGTTGTTGCAAACATGTCTATTTCTTTTTATCTCTGCAAGGAATTTAGGCAAGTGTAACAAAATACATATTAATCTTTTGAGGAGGTGGTGACGGAAAGCCATAAAGCAGGAGTTTCAAGAATTTAAACGCTCAAAAGGAGGGGTTGAACTTTGACATCTTCCTCTTATGATTTAAGATTCTAGAAGCTATACCATTCGGTCAGCTGAACAGAACTGCTTTGGGGCTGTGGTGATACTCTAAGTAGTACCTTTCATAATGACTCCCTTCTCTCAGCCTCTGGGTATGTCATCAGACCCTTGTACCTCATTGTTAGTTGTGCGGTGAGGCATCTATTGACAGGTGACATTTGCCAATCAGGGTAACAAGGAATTAAATCCATTTGATTCCATCTCCCCCTTGTTGAGCTACAGGTATTCCATAGATATATCCTAACTTACAACACCCATTTGGTGGAAAAGCGTCCTGCTGTAAGAATCATCTTGCCTAGTTTGCACGCCTCTTATCTCCCTGGGCCATCCTGGAAAGCTCCCTGGAGCTTCTGCAGGATGAACTCCTGATTCTTACTAATTAACGTTCCTTGCACGACTTTTCAAGTGAGGTACCATTCTAGGCACTTTGTTGAAATCATGAAAATCTCAATTGATTCTGTCTCAGGGCTAGCCTTCTATGAATGAGTTCTTATATGCTCATTGACTTTCTGGTGCTTATTCAATCTGAAAAATATCTAACTGTTTTATTTTATGGGTTACATTTCCTCCAGTATTGAATGAAAGTTCCTAAAAAAAATTAACATAGAATAAAAATTAATTGAATGTCAGCAGGGAGATTTTTCCTAAAAATTTATAAGAATATTTCTACCTCCCTCAGGGGAGGTGGATACTTCTCCCTATCCTGGACCTTTTTCAGAATAAACACAACTATAATGCTGCATTTGTGCCCTCCTATAGCTACATATGTGCATAACTGTTCCATGAGCATAGCAAAGAAGAAAAGAGGCCATAGAAGAACACATATTTATGTTTTCAGAACGTTCAGGAGGGAAAAGGATTTGCAGACTTGAGCTCTTAGAATTTCCTGTAAAACATTTTACTGTGGTTTTTGTTCAAAAGTTAGATGCCAGTTGCCATGTTAATAAGATGACAAGATTAGTTAATTGTATTATCTGCTGATGCATAACAAATTACCCCAAAACTCAGCACTGGAAACAGTCAACATTTATTATCTCTCGCGGTTTTTGAGGGTCAGGAATTCAGAAAGGCTAGCTCAGGGTCTCTCGTGAGACTGTAGTCAAATCATTGGTTAGGGCTGCAGTCACTCCAAGACTTGACTGGGGGTGGAACTTCTGCTTCCAGGTTCACTCACGTGGGTGTTGGCGACACTAGTTTCTTGTTGGCTACTAGCCAGAGGCCTTAAGTTCCTTGCCACCTTGGACTGTCCTTGGGCTGCCTGTATATTCTCAAGTCACAGCTGATGGATTCCTCCATGAGACAGGGATCCAGGGATACAGAAGCCACAGTCTTTCACAGCCCAGTCTCAGAAATGACAAACCTTTGCTTCTCCTATACTCTGTTGGCCACACAGGCCAATCGTGATGCGGTGTGGGAGGGGAGTACACAAAGATATGAACCCCAGGGGTAGGTATTCTTGGGGCCATCTTGGAGGCTAGTGAACATATTAATGTATAAAAACATGGCCAGTAGCCCAGGCTTCCAGGTCCCCTACTGTGATTTTGAGGAAGGTTATACCACTGACTATTCTAAAATAAGGCCTGGGTGGCTCAGTCAGTTAAGCATCTGATTTCAGCTCTGGTTGTGATGTCACAGCTCGTGAATTCGAGCCCCATGTCAGGCTCTGTGCAGACAGCTCAGAACCTGGAGCCTGCTTCGGATTCTGTGTCTCCCTCTCTCTGCCCTCCCCTGCTCATGTACTGTCTCTTTCTCTCTCTCAAAAATAAATAAACATTAAATTTTTTTTTTTGTTTTAAATAAGGCCATCCATTCACTTCATATCTATTTATTGTCAGCTATATACCAAACACTGTTCTAGGTGCTTAGGGTACTTCGGTGAATAAAACAAAGATCCTCACCCTCATGAGTTTTATATTCAGTTTTATATTTTGCTTCTCATGTAGCAAATCCCATGGGTCAGTGGGCCTGTGCTATGAGGGTAAGTCCACGGACCTCAAACCATTGTTTCACATTGACTTGCATTTGACCAACTTGAGCAGGAAACCGGGATAGCTATTTTCCTTATCGTCAAGAATAAGGGTAAGCTTTTTGAAAGATGCAGTAACAATACAATCTCTCCAGTGATTACATTCTTCTACTAACTGTCATAAATGATTACTTCTCTGAGTTGATAGCTAAGTGAGGAAGTAAAGTACATTACTTAAGAATTAAGGGAAGTAAAGTACATTACTTAAGAATTAAGGTATGGGAGTCAGACCCTCCTGGATTTGAGTAATAACTGTCTTGCTTTCTTACTGTGTTACCTTGTGCATGTTGTTTGACTCCTCTGAGCCTCGGTTTTGTCCTCTATAAAATGGTGATAACCATAGCACCTATCTTGGAGTTATAAACTGTAAATGACTGACTGAAAGCAACCTACCTTAGGATTTGCTACATAGATACCACTGAGTTTTATCTGCTTTTTCTTTATTCTGACTGCATCTGTGAACTCCTTACCAAAGGTGCTATCAGAAATGACCCCCAGGGCGCCTGGTGGCTCGGTTGGTGAAGCATCCAACTCTTGATTTCAGCTCAGGTCATGGTCCCAAGGTTCATGACATGGAGCCTTCTGTTGGCCTCTGTGCTGACAGCGTGAAACCTGCTTGGGATTCTCTCTCCCTCTCTCTCTGTCCCTCCCCCCACTTTTTCTCTCTGAAATTAAATAAATAAACAAACTTTAAAATAAAATTAAAAAATCAGGGCACCTGGTTGGCTCAGTCGGGTAAGCATCTGACTTCAGCTCAGGTCATGATCTCACGGTTTGTGGGTTCAAGCCCTGCGTTGGGCTCTGTGCTGACAGCTCAGAGCCTGGAGCCTGCTTTGGATTCTGTGTCTCCCTTTCCGTCTGCCCCTCCCTTGCTTGCGCTCTGTCTCTCTCAAAAATAAATAAGCCTTAAAAAAAGGAAAATAAAATAAAATAAAAAGAAAGAAATGCCCCCCCCCCCCCCAGTTCAACCCAAACTAAACCATCCAAGATAGTAGGAAGCCTCGTAATGTTATTCCCAGGGCATATTTCCCACCCCCTCCCTTGCCACAACTGTGGCCACCGCTAGTGTGTGTATGAGGTGGGGAGAAGAGCTCCATCTGGGGTTCGCAACTTGTGTGAAAACCTTTGATTTATCATCAAGGGTTTTCCATTTAGATATGTAAAAGTGCTCTCAGTATCCACCTGATGGTTTCCTACTGAGGCTGTTTCTGTGGAAATACTTTGCCAAATCACCTGTCAGCACAGCGGCCGGGAGAGGAAAGATGCGTGTCCCCTGGGGTGTCCGTCTTAGTCTGTCAGTCCGAGACACCCGAGCCAGAATGGCCCCTGATTTTCCTCACCCCCCCCCCCCCCCCGCCACCCCCCAGCACTGAGTGGGCAGCTGCTTCCTGCCAAGGAGGTGCCTGCCTTCCTGAGGCTGGGAAGCCTGTGGCCTGCTCTCAGTTCCTCCCATATCTTCCTTCCTGGAGTGGTACCATTAGAGAAATTGGTGGTGAGAGGGAAGGGAGTCTCATAACTCCAGGCCTCAGAAACAAAATACAAACTGAGCCAGGGGTGTGTTTTGGTGGAGGGCACTGCAGTATGTTCTTGGGGATACCTGGTAGTTTGCAGCTCTGTGCATTTTACATACTCTTTCAATTTCCCTTTGCCTCCATTGGGCAGGAACTATGTGCACGGGCGACATATAATCCCTTGAACCATTGGAAGACATGAACAAATGTGACCAATTTCCAGGCAGTCATGGGCTCTGGATTAGCTTAAGAGAAAACCATTCTAAAGACACAAGGGTGGAGAGGGCTGGGGAGGAAGGAACAGATGCTTTGAAGTCAAGCCCTGAGTTTGAGTCCTGGCCCCTAACATTGTTGGCTCTGTGACCTTGAGGGATGATATTTTTTAAACCTACCCAGGGCTGTTCATATAGGCAATAGAGATAACATACCAGTCTGTGAGGAGCACATAGCTCTTGGAACAATAAAAACAAGCAAAGAAAGAAGGTCCCGGGAAACATTTCTTTTCGTCTCTGAAGCCTAAGAATTTTCTACATTAATTAACACATCATGTTGTTTTTATTAAGAGAAGATATTTGAAGCTTCTGGGGCTTTGGTTCTCAAACATTACTGTATATAGTAATAGTAGTCACGGGGAAGTGTGCTAAACTTCTGGGCTCCACCAACAGAAATTTAGGAGCTCTGGAGTTTGGAGATTTCTATAGAAGATTCTCAGGCCCCATATGGAGACACAGACTTGGGGGTAACTCTAAATCTCGGGAAGTTTTGAAATCATCCTGACTTAAACATTTTTAGGCATTTATGGAGGTCAGATACGAAACACAATCTTTGAGGTCTGAAGATACCAAACCACAGATATTTTAGAACTGTTGGTGTTCCCATATGCCTTCTGGGTACTCTGGAAGGCACAAAAGCAGAGATTTGCAAAGGTGCACCTTCTGTTCTGTAGAAAATCTGCCAGCTTCATGCGTGACCCGGATGGAATGATCTGCTACTTTCCGTGGGCACCATATCAGAATGCAAGCAGGAACAGGACACCCCAGAATATCCGTGGAATGCAGGCCTGAAGCTGAAGGACAAGTAAAACCAGAGGGCTTGGGAAGATAATGAACACCAGGACATTGAGTGTTTGACTCTCAGATGATGGTGACCTCCCACTAGGGTGCAGGGTCCTTGGAGCTCCAGCAAAGAGGAATTGTCTAACTCTCTGACTTGCTGTGTCGGTTGGATCATTGTTTAGTTCCATCTCAAGGTGTAGCTTGAATCCCCTGTCTGGTCACCACCTTGGCCCAGGTCCGTCAGTAGCCCCCTACCGTCAAATAATGCAACAGTCACCCACCCTGTATCCCTTTTAGTCCATACCGAGTACAGAAACAAAAGTTGCCTTCTTACTACATAAAAATGTTCACATCATACTCCTGCTTAAAGCTCTTTTTCTTTAGGGGCAGCTGGGTGGCTCAGTCGGTTAAGTGTCAGATTTTGGCTCAGGTCATGACCTCATGGTTCGTGGGTTCAAACCCCACATTAGGTTCTGTGCTGATAGCTCAGAGCCTGGATCCTGCTTCAGATTCTGTGTCTCCCTCTCTCTGCCCCACCCCTGCTCATGCTCTTTCTCTCTCTCAAAAATAAATAAACATTAAAAAAAACCTATTTTTCTTTAAAAAATAATAATGTTTATTTATTTTTGAGAGACAGGGCATGAGTGGGGGAGGGGCAGAGAGAGAGGGAGACACAGAATCCGAAGCAGGCTCCAGGCTCTGAGCTGTCAGCACAGGGCTCCATGCAGGGCTCCAACTCACAAACCATGAGATCATGACCTGGGCTGAAGTCAGAAGCTCAACACACTGGGCCACCCAAGCACCCAAAGCTCTTTCTCTTAAAAGAAACGTTTATTTAGAGAGCAAGCACAAGCGGGGGAGTGGCAGAGAGTGAGGGAGACACAGAATCCAATGTGGGGCTCAAACTCATGAACCAAGAGATCACGCTAACCAAAATCAAACAGCGGTCACTGGACTGACGGAGCCACTCAGGCATCCCTCCTGCTGAAAACTCTTAAGTGGCCTCCTGTTGCATGTAAAATCCAAGCTCATTCATGTCTGTAAGCCCTGCACAAGCTCTTCCCCCCTCCACTTTTGAAGCCACCTTTTCCTTGCTTACTGTTCCCCAGCCGTGTGTGGAACACTCAATTCCTCAGATGAGTCCAGGTCTTTCCTTCCACAGAGCCCTGTATCGCGTGATTTCTCTAACCTGTCACATAGCTGGCCCCTGCTTCATTTTGATACCTCAACTTCAGTGATAGCCTCACTAACTACCCCTTCTAAACAGGCCTCTCTGCAATTATTCTGTACTTTTGCTCCTTATTTGTTGTCTTTACACTTACTACAGTTTGCACTGCCTCTATTTATTGATTGATTTTGTGCCCATTTTGGTCCATCATCCTCTTTAGAACATATCCCATTTGCTCTCTTCTTCACCAGAGTGTCCGAGCCTTTGGGCCCACTGGTTGTTCGTTGAATGAGCGAACTAGTACTGTGACTTCCTGTGTTCCACAGGATAGGGTATGAAGAAGAATTAGCAGGAATAGCTGCTTGTTTTCCAAACACATTCATCCTTCCAGAACATTCCACGAAAGGAAATTGCACGAGTGTGCAACAAGTGACTCACTCACCCAAACTGAAATTCAAGGAACCAGAGATCCTCTCATTCTGTTTTTCAGAGAAGCCACAGGCTCGTATCACCCAGGTGAAAACCAGGCTGGGTCCATGTGCTAGAACTCTGGTACATCACCGTTTACTGGTGCTTTTGGCTACGTTAATGGCTAGCGTATAACTGCTGGTCTAACTACTTGGGAGGAAATGAGTTCTCGAGCTGGGTTGTATGAAATTAAAGTTTGCATCAACAGGACCATAGAGTTCCTCCCAGCCAGCCCTGGATTGCGTTTACTGACAGGACAAGATGCGCAGCCCAGCTCAGGATGACAGGGAGGCTTTGAGCCGGATGTCCTGAGGGACATGCCAGATTCCTCTCTTGGGCCTTCTGGGTGCCAGGAAGGAGGAGAGTGAGTCATTCTGACCTATCAGAGTAGGGGAGTGAATGCTGTGTGGAGACAAACCAAAAACATTAAAGGGTATATATAAAAGAAATATATATATTTCTTGTGAATGGCTTTAAGAAATAGAAGACTGGAACCCATTCCTGAGATCCTGGACGCAAGGACTAGTTTAAATTTAAAGTTTAAAGGAGATAGCATTAGAATACATAAAAGGTAGTTCTACTTTGGATGGTAAGTGGAAAGCTTATGGAAAAATCTAATCCCAAGAGGTAGTAGGCTGAAGGGAAAAAAAAATATATGTATATATATATATGTATATATATATATATATATATATATATATTTAAATAATCATAATGGGTTACTTAGGGAGTGTTTGGGGGTTTCATTTCTAATCTTTGCAATTTATAACAAGGACAATCATGTTGTTCCACAAAATGTCCTTTGGTACCATTTCGCCCCTCATCCTTTTAATAAATGTTTACTCGGCACCTCCTCTACATGTGGTACCATGCCATGACCAGGGTCACATGTTGCCAGTTGCCCCCTGGGGGGCAAAACCTGTCTAGCTGAGAACCTCTACTTGGTAGAGCTGAGGAAAGTGGCCCCAGCTGCTGAAAATAGATTATTAGGGGCCCCGCACCCTATATCTCAGAAGCTTCCTAGCACCTCCTGTGTGCTTTGATAGCACTTCTAGAACTGGCACCTGTTGTTTTAAGTAAGACAGATGTTTGGTTCTTTAAATTGTGAAATAGAACCCAGTTTCTCACTGGTTGCTGTGATACCTACTTCCAGCTCAGATTGCCAACTTCCTTCAGCCTATAGCCTGGCTTTCGGGGGCTGGGGAGGGAGCCATGCCTGCCCCTGCCACTCCCGTGGCAACTTCTCTTGTGGACCCTATTGTGCCAAACATTTATCCTGGGTACAAAATGAGTCTACATTATCATCTAAATGGAATAATGAAACACTAGTTGGCACAGGGCAAGAATTTGGGAGGCATCTTGGAAAAGGGAGAAAAAGGTTGAAATAATCTGCCCACTGCCTGTTTCCCTGTGTTTTAGGTTATCTCAGCAGAAGTTGAAACAAAGAGAAGGCGGTGACAGTGCCACTGTGCAGAATGCTCATTATACCTCTTAGATACGGCACTGGTCACCAGCCCACGGGAAGGATGCTGTCATTGTCTGGGAGTGGGTGAGGCCTCAGGAAAAAAATCTATGGTATGAGGAAATGTTAAACAAACTGGTCTTGTTTTTATTAGGAAAGGGGGATATCAAGATGACATAAAAATGAGTGCAAACTACCACTCAGAGTTAAAGGTGTTGCTTTTTAAATAATCCAAAAAGACCCTGTGTTAGGGCCTAGCTGGCCACATGCTCTAACCAGCAGCTCCTGACCTGACCGTGCTGGTGGGGCATGGGCTGCCTGGGGTCACCTTTGACTCTTTACCCTTTTGTGGCACTCATTCGCATGTTTAAAGCTCATCAGCTAGAGGAAGGCTGAGCAAGATTTCTGTAGAACTGGTCCTAGAAGACCTTAGCAAGTTTCCTTTCCTTTTCTTTTTTCTTTTCTTTTCTTTTCTTTTCTTTTCTTTTCTTTTTCTTTTCTTTTCTTTTCTCTTCTCTTCTCTTCTCTTCTCTTCTCTTCTCTTCTCTTCTTTTCTTTTCATTTCTTTTCTTTCTCTTCTCTTCTCTTTTTTCTTTCTTTCTTTCTTTCTTTCTTTCTTTCTTTCTTTCTTTCTTAACTTTTCTTTCTTGCTAAAGTTCTGCTTCAGTTTGTCTCAAGTTTTTTCCTTTACTTTTCATATCCTTCCACCCTACTACCCCCAAAGATCCCACTGTGGGAAGAAAACAAGTAAATTAAAAAAAAAAAAAAAGAAAGAGAAAAAACAAAAGAAAAGAAAGAAAGAAAGAAAGAGAAAGGAAGAAAGAAAGAAAGGAAAAAAAAACTGTGTGAATTTCTGTGTGCTCCTAATCAAAGTGTTTCAGATCATGTTTTCAGGGTATACATATCACCTGATTCAGGCATCAGAATCAACTGGAGTGTTTAATAAAATGCAGGTCCTAGGGCCCTATCTCAAACCTTGAAAATCTACATTTCTGGCATAGGGCCCAAATACCCGCATTTTCGGTAACATGAGAGCCTATGTGACGCCAGGTTTTTTTGTCCTTTGTTCATGAGTGGATCCCAAATATCTAGATCTCTTCCTAAAAACTCCTAAAATATTATGGGGCTCTGTAAGTATTTATTGAATGAATGAATGAACCAAAGCCTAAGAGGATTTATTAGGATTGCTTTTCTATGAAATAGTAGCAGAAACCAGTGGCAGAAGAGAGGAGTCTTTAATGGGAGGAAGACAGACTTGAAAAGAGGAAGGAGGGAAGTTGGTTTGAAGAATGGGGCAATTTCTGGGCAGCTAGGCTTAGGTGGGGCACTGAAATGGAGACCTCGTGTGGCAGAACATTCGGTGGCACTCGACAGATGAGGAAAGAAGCTTGAAAAAAAGGAAATGCAATGAGGCAGTGGTTAGGGCAATGGCTCATAAAGTTTAGTGAGCCCGTCGGAGGCTTCTTAGACCACCGACCACCGCCTCCCTGCACTTCTGACGTGGCAGTGGGGCCTGAGCATGTGCATTTCTAACCGCTTCCCAAGTGACGGCAATGCAGCTGCCTTGTGAAGAAGCACTTAGATTGTTGGTCTCAGGAGTCAGAATGTTTGGGGTATGAACCCAAGCTCTGTACCTTGCTCCTTGTGGGACCGTGACAGTGTATCTAGCCTCTGTACCTCAGTTTCCCTCACATGTAAAATAGGGATAATAATGATGATTAGTTGTTGCAACACCTACTGAATTGGATCAGGTAAAATATTCAGCAAAGTGCTAACACATCCGAGTACTTACTATCTTCAAAATTAGTGTTTTATCCAATGCTACCCATGTAACTTTTGGGGGAAATGAAGAATATAGTTGTTCTTCTAATGAAAGAAGAGATGTGACTTCATAGAACCAGCATGATATTTAATAAAAGGATGGACTAGTTCAGATTCTAATACAACTAAGCTATTTATTTCTGGGCCACAATAGAGTAGCCAACTAGCTAAAATTAACTCCTGATGGGGAAGCACCCAGGGGCTAGTTTTTGCAATACAGAAAAGGAGATGGCCTGCCTGGAGGTGGATGGCCCCGCCGTGATTCTTCTACATCAGGGTGAATGCACTTGATGCCATGGAGCTGTACAGTTGAAGTGGTTAAAATGGTCAATTTTATGATACAGGCATTTTACTACAATAAAAAAATGTAGATGACCCAAGTATTACCGCCAGCTCCCTCCTTTATGTTCTCCTATAGAGAAATTCATTGTAGCGTGTAGTTTAACAACTGTTGTTCAAATAAGCCTACTTAGTTTGAAGAGACTAAATTCTGAAACAAGTATTGTAGATCTTGTGGGGTGAGCTCTTGGGGCCTGCCATGGTCAGTACATTCTCCAGTAAATCAATTTTAAAGATGAATCCGGTGATGTTTTGGGGTCCTAATGTTGAATTGCAATCACTTCTCATACACAAAAACCCACATTTCTGGATTCTCATTGGGTAATTGAAAAAGAAAATACTCGGAAGGATTTGGCCTAAAACAGCCTATCATTTGCTTTGAACTTTTCCTTTGTGAGATGATGAACTTGGTTGAGAAACACAGGCTTTCCCTAATTCTAGTTACATAGGCCTTTATCTGGTGTCTGAGCCTTCTTTGTACGGTTACATGCTATACCAGAAAGGACGGATACCTTTGTTCTTAAAATAAACTATAATACCAATGGAAAAAAAAAAAAAAAAAAGGCCTCCTAATAAAAAGCATAAGAAGGCTCTGGGGAAAAATCATTTAGAAAAGCAAATGTAGGGGCGCCTGGGTGGCTCAGTCGGTTAAGCGGCCAACTTCGGCCCAGGTCATGATCTCGCGGTCTGTGAGTTCAAGCCCCGCGTCGGGCTCTGTGCTGACAGCTCAGAGCCTGGAGCCTGTTTCAGATTCTGTGTCTCCCTCTCTCTAACCCTCCCCCGTTCATGCTCTGTCCCTCTCTGTCTCAAAAATAAATAAACGTTAAAAAAAAAGAAAACAGAAAAAAGAAAAGCAAATGTCGACAACTTTCAATTGCCCAGCTCAAAGTGTGAAACTCTCTGTCATAGAGATAGTCTCCCTCTTGTAAGCAAGCTGGATCCCAAAAACCGGTAAGTACGCTGACTACAATGTGGCATGCATTTTCCTACAGCACCGTCTCTACGTATAAGACTAGACTTTGAACCCCAGCATGGTACGCGGAAAATCAAGAAGAGAGGTCTTTGCTGGCCTCAACCCTGAGAATCCTGTCTAGGTTCCAAAGTCTCGAGCAGTCTGCAGCAGCCCTTGGGATGGTGTCCCTTTGCCACCACCACCGCCATCCCCAAGGGAAGAATCTTGCAAGTCATACGTACATTCCTACCTCAGGGATGACTACAGTTCAAGGTCAGAGATATTCCAGAAATCGCAATGTGATTTTATAATATGCTTTGCAGAAAGATCTTAGATAGCAAGGGTTTCCGACAGCTTCATAAAGAAGAATTGGAGTGTGTTGGGACTGTCTAGCTTCTTCCATCTCTTCTCGCTTTGCAGCTTCTTCTTCTGTTTTGTTTATCATTATCCTTCATGCCAGAAGTGGGCTTACATGATTTCTTAAACTCCTAGCCAACATAGATAAACATAGTGAAATGGAGTAGAGCTATTCGGATCTGGATGTGAGTTTCTACCCTTGCGTTTGCTTGGACTCTTGAACAAATTACCTAACCTCTCTGAGCTACAGTGTCCTTAGATATAGAGTGAAGTAATAACTCATAGAGGGTAATTGTTATAGTTAAATGAGATAACGCATGTAAAGTGCTTAGCCTAGTGCTTCGACATAGTTGGAACTCCATCAATGTTAGCCACTACTGTTGTTCCAATGCTTCTTTGGCTCTTTGTTGCCATTTTTCTGGCTATATTTAAATGCGCTCATCTACGTTTGCATAAGTGATATTGAAAAATATGTGTTATAAGCATTCCACACATTTGCATAGCCAGTTACAGTTTAAAAAGCAGTTTCTCATTTGATCCTTACAACAGCCCTGTGAGATCAGAAGACATTTCCTCTTTATACACATGCGGACACAGGCTCAGGGGGTGTAGCGACTTGGTTTGGATTGACTCTGGAAGACCAAAGAGTCAAACCAGAGTCAAGACTCTAGGTCAGTGCTTCCTGTTACATAGGAGAAAGAGTCTTATAATTACGGATACCATAGGATTGCTGACCTAAGGACTAGGGAGAAAAGACTGACGTGTTTCTTGCTTTCATCATTTGTGTTTTAGAGAACATATCCAAGAAGCCATGCTTTATGAACAGAAATCAAATGTTTGTTTTTCTTCCATGTGCTGAAATTTTTGAACTCATGTGCAACAACATGAAAGACGATCCCTGGGATTTCATGCTTCTGGCAGTTTCAGGTCTGGTTTCCATCGGGGTGCAATTTGACATACTCTGGTCACCCCCAAGCTAATAATGGTGGTGGGATGGTGGACATCCTGATTAATTCTTAAGCAAAATGAATCTAAAAGGTTCTTTCAATGTTTTTGTCACTTCTACGTGACTCCGACTTTCCACATCCTGATTTCTAGATTAGTTTTAAAAGAAAAACAAAAACCTTCATACTTCTGTTGCAACAGTAATAGTCTTGGCTATTTTCTCTGGATTTGCATATCTCCTTTGCATATCAGTTCTCTGTATATCTATGGTAGAATTTCCTTTTTGACAGAATCACAACATAAGCTGAACCCTTGTTATGACTTCTTGGCTCCAAATGTGACATTAGTTGTTAAAAGAGCAAGAAGCAAGCATTCTCCCTATCTGTCATCATATAAATTTTGGAAACTTCAGAGTCTCAAAACTCATCCTTTCGGGAGGTAAAATATAATACTTCAGACCTTTGGGCATTGGCATCCAAGCTCTGCCATTTATTAACTGAACAAATTGAGGGAAATGATTTTGTTCTAAGGCTTTAATCCCCCCCTCTATCAAGTGGTGATGTAATAGAACCTGCCTAACAGGACTGGTGTTAGGATTAAGCGAGAAGGGGTAGTTATGGTGCTTAGTAGTGATTAGATGCCGTCAGCAGCATCATCCAGATCATTTCAGTAATCTTGATACGGGGTCAAATGTCGCTCTTTGTACAGATTCCATGGTTGTAGGTGGGGACAAATCACTCATAATTGTGAGTAGAATAAATGTGTGGTAAACTTAAATAATGCAGTTACAGAGTCTTTCTACGAAAGCACGTCTATAGGGTTAAACTGAAGGGCAATTTGAAACTTTGGCCTCTGAGTGTGAATGCATTGTGAAGCCTTTCACAGTAAAATACAATAGCATTCCAGATCTCAGTATGATGTCAGACACAATGGATTACTCATTTCAGTGGGAGTTCATTCTCTCTGAAAACCTAAAAACATTCATCCAGAAATTTCAAGACATACTGATGAAGACATTGCCAGCTAACTCCACCAAGATCGCTTGGTTGTATTTCTTTCCCTCTCTTTTAGCTCTGTATTTTCCTGAGCTTAACCAGTGAGTTATTTTTGTTCTGTTTTATTTCTTTATGTTGCAGCATTTTCACATTTGGACAGGAGTAT
>NW_024412411.1:24053698-24104753 GCF_014898765.1 Herpailurus yagouaroundi | reverse complement strand
CAGGTTAGGTTCATAATCCTTGACTTCGAGGACTTTAGATTCCAAAAGAGAGGTAGAGTAAAAAATACTATGGTAGCAAGTACTTTTTTGACCACAGAGCCCAACTTTCTTTACACTTTAGTTGAGACATAAAAGAGTAGAAATTAGCCATGGAAATAATTTTGGAAAGTACACTTGGAGTGATAGAACAACCCTGATCCATTCCTCAATACTTTATGTCTATGATAGGTTTCTTGCTGATAAAAATTACAGCATAATACATTGTGGAGTTTGGAAATGATTGGATAATAGAGAATAAAACATAATTAAGCATGGAGTAAGTGAAAAGCTGGTACCCGAATGTACAGCCATACCATAATTATTTAAATTGTCCCTACCGTAGATTTCGTGGGCTGGTATTTAAACACAAAGAGTCTTGAATGACACAGCAGTCACCCATATGTATGTAAAAAACAAACAAACAAACAAACAAACAAACAAAAACACTTCAGTAAAATTTCGAATTCTGCTGTTGTTTAGCAAATCACTGCATTTTCCCCCCTCCTGGTTTAAGATCTCATTTAAATATCTTGGTATAATTACTCCCATACTTTGTCATTAGTATTTTACATTCTTTATTTCATGAACTAACCCTCTAGATGGTAGCTGTGCTGAAATGAAGCTTCTGAAATTTTGATTCTTTTCCTGTGGTTGGGCGCCATCCCCAATGTAATCTACAGCACTGGGTAAGGTTTGAGTCTAGAATTGTAAAGTCTTCCCCGAGCACGTGTAGGCTTCACTGTAACCCAGAGTGGAACAATCAGCATTTAGAGCTGCGTGAAGCCAGGACTCTCTTCCTATAAGGGGACTTTCCCCCCAAGAAAGTGACATCCACTCATGAGTCATAGACCATTCATCCCTCGGGTTTGGTATTCGTCCTGCTCCTGAACTCTCACAGGCCATCCTTGTACCGAAAATCAAATTCATACACAAGGAGAGATTATCGTTGCGGGGGGGGGGGGGGGCGGATCTGTGGGAGCCCAGACACTTTTGATGAGAAGAGGCTGTCGCCCCCAAGGATGTTATTTGAATCTGAAAAGAAGTGGTTATAAAGGAGGTGGCGCTGCCTTTATCCGCTGTAGGGAACTGCCACCCTGCTCTCCCGTTAGGCGGCCTTCCCGGATGAGCAGAATGAGCATCCACGGTTGGAAAACAGTTCCCGTTTTGCAGTTTCAGGAATGTGTCAGGAGCTGCAGCTTTAAGATGGCATTTCCCCCCCTCACTGCTGTGGAGAGAGCCTGGGCCAACGTGAATGGGGGTTTTGTATGCAGCTTGTGGGTGAGCCAGAGCCCCTTGGTAATCAGGGCAACGAGGCACATTAATCCTTAAGGAATATACTTTACATACAGCTTCTCTCTTTTCTTTTCAAGTAAAAGTATAAGTAAAACTTCCCTATGCTCCCGTAGTTATCCTGCCTTTGATCTCATTTTAAGTTCGGCACCGAAGGCAACTCGATCTCCGGCGCTGTCTCCTTTCATAGATGATAATTAGCATGGTTCTAGAAGGCTGGCTGTGATGGTATCCTCTGCTGTTAGAAAAGGGGAACGGGAGTAGGGATTGGAGCGATTGTTTGCTGTGTTGATGACTGTGATGTTGCCATGGGAAAGCTCAAGACTTCAGGAGACTTTGTGTTTTGTCGGGCGAGGCGCCAAGCTGTTGTGACTTATTACAGCCCTGCGAGTGAGCCGTACAGAACAGTATCCTGTGTAGCAATTCAAAGGACAGGAGCACTTTAATCAGGGAAAGATAGAGCGCTGAGTATTCACGTTATGCTTTATTTCAACTTGGAACTGATCAACAAACCCAACGTTTTGCTAGTCTCTGAGTTTTGTCTTTGAACTTTGGAGGAAAAACAAGTCTCCCCACTCACCCCGACTAAAAAGCAAAACAAAAATGCTTCTGCTTTACATAGAAAGACCCCTTGTAAAGAATGGAGCGTTCTCAAATAACAGCTCTGCCCGCAAATGCTCGTTCACCTTGACTCAGCCTCAAGAATAGCAAAACTGCACAGGCCAAAAAACAAAAAAACGAGGGGAAGGTTGGGAAGGTCACTTCTAACTTCAGACTCCAGACACTGCTTTGTCTCACTTATCTGGGAGATTCAGCCACTTGTATACCTCTCGTGCCCAGCACAGTACTGAGCCCGGCCTAGATGCTTAGTCATTGTCCAGCCTTCAGAAGACAAGCAGTTTTCGTTGGGGTTGGATGAGACATTGATATCTAGATCCACACAGAGGAAAACTCTGGAGCTTTGTGAATGATTTTGGCCTTTCAGGCCCCAAAAGGCTGGCTGTAGCCCCTTTTTTGCAGCAGCCCCAATTCTTTAGGAAGATGCCAAGTCTCCATTTCATTTTGTGCTGTGTAGACATTGCCTAGAAGTTCCCTCGGTGCCAAGTCTTTTGAAGGCGCTTGATCCATTCCAGAGAACTCTTGGAAGAAGAGAGAACAACTTCACAATTTCCATTTTTAGCCTAAAACAGATGTCAACATGTTAACTCTTCTTCATTCGGTGTCGTGGGCCTGGGTCTGTGCAGTGACCACAAAGACTCACTGAAGTGTTCCACATTTCCTGAGTCTGTTTTCATTGAGAGACTTGGAAGAAATGTATGTGTTGCAGACAAATGAAGCAGCTATGTCTTATGGATAACAGGGAGAAAGATATTTTTCACGTTTTAAAATATTAGAGTGAAAGATGCATATGATACATTCTAAATATTCATTTTCTTCTAAGATTAAAGGCTTTATTAGGTAGACGAATAAAGGAAGCATATGATTTGCACATAAGATGATTTGCCTTCACAGCACGCCTTTTGTTTTCCTTGAAGTCCATTTTCCAGGAGTGTTTTATCTTCTCTTTTGGAAACACTTTTCAGACTGCTTATACTTGTGTTTGTTGCTTTGTAGTTTTATTTAGTTGCCAGATTAGCTATTTATTTTTCACTCGGTTTGACTTTAATGAGACATATTTTACATGGAGACAGATGTTTTCATCTGCCTTAATTTTGAGTTACTATCTTTCCAAGTCATGGTGACATTCAGCATAGTTAATCATATAAGTTGTGGAGATTTTTTTCTAACATAGAAACAAATTTTCTTTGTGTACTGGATGATGCAAACAGTAACTTTGGCTTTTGGGAATTAGGGAATTCATGAGGTTTTCTCCCCAGAGGTTTTCCATATCGTAGTTTCATATGTATGTTAATATAGGATACATCGTGTATCACCATCACCACCACCACCATCATCATCATCATCATCATCATCATCGTCTTTTAAATAGACTTTATTTTTCTGAACACTTTTAGGTTCATTGCAAAATGGACAGGAAGGTAGAGAGATAACCCATATACCGTCTGACTCCACATGTGTGTCTTTTGCTACCATCGACATCCCCTACTAGAATGGTTAATTTGTTACAATTAATGAACCCATATCAACACCTCATTATCACCCAAAGTCCATAGTTTACATTAGGGTTCACTCTTGGTGTGGTACATTTTATGGCTTTTGACAAACATATAATGATATTTGTCCACCATTATAGCGTCATGCAGAATAGTTTTACTGCCCTAAAAATCCTCTGTGCTTGACCTGTTCATCCTTCTCTCCTTCCTAACCCTTGGCAACCACTGATTTTTTTTTTTTTTTTTGTTACAGTCTTCATTGTTTGGCCTTTCCCTTACTTTTTTTAGAATGCAATATCTTTAATTTTAAAATACTTCCCTTAAATTTGAAAGTCGCTTAAAAATGGATGAGTGGTTTTAAAAAACCTCAGGACTCCATTTTTGCATTAAGAATGTGTTACAAATGGACTAACCAATTTCTTCATCAAAAGTGAGAATTCCTTGACCTAATAATAATAATTAAGAACGCTATTCTCAGTAAAAGGAATTGCAGCTTTCTGGGACTTTGGAATTTTCAAAACGTGATTGAGTCAGTAGCTCCTTGAATTGAAACATGAGTAGCATAACAACCTAAGAACGTAACATGGCACAGGTACATTTAGCCTTTTCTTTTTGAATGAGTCCTTCATCGTCCCAGAGGACTGTGGTATAGTTTCATTGTCATCTGGGCTATGTTTTTGGAGAACTATACATAGTTAGCTATTCAGGTCTTCATAACTCCTGTACCTTTTCCAAGAAGAGGTTTTATGAATATATTAATCACTCACAAATCTATAAAAGGTTATTAAGGAAATTAGGGCTAATAGGAAGTATTAAGGACTTTTGAAGTAGATGCCATAAAATGTAAAAGGATGATCTAGATTTAAAACAAGCCTTGGTGCCTTTCTCAGCAAACAGTACTGGATGAATGGGGGAGGAGGCATTTCTCTCTTTTCTAAATTCACCTCAGCCCATATCCTACTCCGTGTTTGGACTACCGCAGTACTTTCAAACGGGCCTCTTACCCCTTAACATATCCTCTACCCTTTCACCATTTAAATGTCTAAAATGAACCCTTTTTGTATTAAGTCCCTGCTTAAATGGCACCTTCTGCCTAGAAAAAAATTCCAAACTTCCTAATTGACCCTGAATTTTGTGGACCCCAAAGTCTGGAGGATTCTAGGCTTGTTACTGAAATATAACTGAGGTAGAAGTCAGCCTTGGGGCTCCTGGTGGCTCAGCTGGTTAAGCGACCAACTCTTGATTTCAGGTCCGGTCATTGTCTCACAGTTTGTGAGTTCGAGCCCCACATCAGGCTCTGCACTGACAGTGTGGAGCCTGCTTGGGATTCTCTTTCCCTTTGTCTCTGCCCCTCCTCAACTCACACTCTCTCTCTCTCAAAATAAATAAACAAACTTAAAAAAAAGAAAAGAAAAGAAAAAAGAAGAAGCCATTCTGACTTCTCATTCTGAGAGGTGAGAGAGTGAACCTTCTCTCCATGGCACAATAGAGCCAGTATCTACCTCTCCTCAGAATTGGGACTCTGTGATAAAGAAAGGTTTGGAATTGATTTGCAAGAACTAGGGCCTAAGAAGCTATCACAGATTCAAAGGACTGGAATAGGTGGGTCCTATGAGGATCAAAGACCCTGACTTGGGGAAAGAGGTACACACATTGATGGGGACTGAGGACTGTTCTGGGTCCTGGCACCCATTTCCTTGCACATAGTAATTACACAATAAGTATTTGCTTGTGGGATTGGCCAATCACAGCAGCAGTTCTTATGATTTTTTTTCTTTACTTTCTCAGACACCTGAGTCAGAGGTAAGTGGGATAGGGGAGGAGCTTGCTCTAGAGCCTAGAGCAAACCCAGCAGTCATCGAGAAGAACTCTGCCCTTTTGTGGGTACCAAGGGCAGCTTGGGCAGTATGTCTTATTTAGTGTTAATCTGTGTCCCTTTAGGGCTCATTTTCTTGGATATGTTCTTACAGGACACATATTTTGTCTTTTGTACTCAGCCTGTCTTGTTCAAAGGCCTGTCATCTAGTCATTATCGCAAAGTATACTCTTGTCATAGAAACAGTTCAAAAGAGGAAAGGGAGAATAGACCCCTTACTTTGCTTCGTTTAAAAATTCTTAGGTGCACTGAAAGGAATTGTTAGAAGGGCTGTCTCCTCAGTTTTTTGTATTAGTATATATTTATATCAGAACTCATGGAAGTATGCTTCCTATTGGTTCCTTACTCTATGGTCCGTTCCTTAGGGAGAAATTTCTATTTTATGATAGGGATAACTATAAGTCTAGCAAGGTTAGCGAAAGAAACAGCATCAGTTGTACTTTGAAATGACTTATATTTTGGCACTGGAGTAATTTCTGTATTGGTAAATTGTGTGATACTTACATAAAAGTTAAAGAATATACTTCTATTTGAGGAAATAATTCAGGATGCCTGAGTAGAAATTATTATCTTGCCTAGAGAATGTGTGAATCATATGCTCCCTCGTTTCAAGGAAAGTATAGAAAACATTGGCTGCAAAATGTCAAAACGACATCGATGGTCAACATTGACCGGAAGTTTGATAAAAATGGCCCTTGAATTCATTATAAATTGGCAGAGCCCTTTTAGAAAGCATTTTGGCAATATCTTTCAAGAGCCATAATAATATCTGTGCCCTTTGACTGAGTAATTTCACTTCTGGGAATCTCTCAGAGGAAAGAATCCAAAATATGGAAAAAGCGATATGCATGAAAATAATCATTGTAGGATTGTTCATAATAATAATAATAAACCCTTGGGGGCACCTGGGTGGCTTAGTTGGTTAAGCTCAGGTCTTGATCTCTAGGTTAATGAATTCCAGCCCCACATCGGGCTCTGTGCTGACAGCTTGGTGCCTGGAGCCTGCTTCAGATTCTGTGTCTCCCTCTCTCTCTCTGCCCCTCCCCTGCTCATGTTCTGTGTCTCTCTGTCTCTCAATAATAAATATATGTTAAAGAAAAAAAAGTTTTTATTAAAAAAAATAATAAACCCTTGGAAACACCCATATGTACAACAGGAACCAAGTTAAATGAATTTTACCTATGTAAAAATATTAATACAAAAAGCCTGAAGAGTAATACACATAGATTTTAATGGAAGTATTGAGATAGCGTGTAACCATATATATTTTTTGGTTGCAAGCAACAAACACAGACTCTGGGTAATTTAACCAATAAAATAAATGAGTAGACGGACATGGGGTCGTTTGTATAATGTACAAAGAGTCTGAAAAACCAAACCTTGGGAAGGGAAGAAATCAGGGCATCTCTGAGGTTCCAGGTAGCAGGAACTGGAAAATCTTGTCTGTAGGGTACCTCAGAGGAGGAGAATCAGCTCCACCTGGCTTCTGTGTCATTGTCCCCAACCTCCAGGGAATGAGAGTTTCTTTGGTCAGTCTTGGATCTTATCCCTACTTTGCGACCAGGAGAAGAGGGCACCAACAATCAACAGTCCCACCAGATGAGTTGCAGAAGGAAGGGGTGCTTCTCTGGGGGAAATACTGGGTTAACATACACAAAGAAGAAAGAGTAGATACCCAGGAGGCCAGTTCAACAGATGTACAGTACACGGTGGGAGTTTCTTTCTCTTCTCGGTATAATCTAAACTTTCTTATACTCATACTTTTAATCCACATAATGTATGTCTTAGAAAGTCAATGTGGATAGTGGTAGAAACATTTCCCATTATATCAATTGCAAATACTCATCATGTGAAGCAACCTAGCATGGAAACAAATCCGTGTTTTTAACACTGAACTAAGTAGCAGCTTCTTAATATCTTAATAAATGGAAATACCTGATGGGGCTTTGATGAGGATTAAATGAAGTAGCACATGAGAAATGACCTTGCACAATGACTAACACATGCAAAAAAAAAAAAAGTGCATATTAAACTCACATAAAGGCTAAAAGATGTAAAGAATGAGGTTGCAATAGCTCTCCAATGTTTATATTGTAGCCAAAAGGCAAGGGCTAAGTTATATATAGTGGCAGGTGATAATGATTGTAAAATGTGTGAATTATGGTTCAATTTAGATTTTCTTTGCCAGTGCTATTAATTTGTATAAGTAAAAGTGTCAACACCTGAATGTATTATCTGAGTATGAACCCAAGAGGCACAATTCATGAAATAGCTGATTAATTCTTCTAGGTTTGGATTTATTAAGATGCCATTGACAATGACATATATACTTTAAATTAATTTAAAGCAGTTAAAAGATGTATCATATGAGATAGGAATCTGTTAGTATGTATAAACTCTAGTGAAAAGCTCTGCGAAATATATTTGTTTATGTCAATTCATCATGGGCCATCTATATGGTAGCAAAATAGTCACTGGGCTTTTACCATATGTCCGAGGACTACAATTGATCAGCTTCATCAGGGTCTGTATGTGAAATAGTTATACTCCGGAGGTTTTTACTACTGACCTAGTTTAAACAGGGCTACTCACAGGGCTAGGACTAGAGTGAGGCAAGACAGGCACATAGGGTTCAAAAATTGAGGATGCACTCATTCTCAAGTCGTGTGCTCATTGAGTGTGTCTAAAATTCTGTGCCTCACTCTAGTCCCGGTGCTAATGATAGAAGAGCTGCATGTACATAGATTCAGAATTTTTAATTCTGGGGAAAAAGTCTATTTTCGACTGATATCTGTGTGTGTGTGTGTGTGTGTGTGTGTGTGTGTGTGTGTGTATACAATTTTTGCCAGCCGGGTGTAGAAGACATGGATCCTCACAATACCTGGGATCTGCATTCAGTTGGTACTAAAATCTTTTGTACCAAAGGATTTGTTTGAAACCACGCAGCTCATTATAATAAAACATATTTAAATATGAAAATATAAATATTAACCAAAGCGATCTATAGATTCAGTGCAATCCCTGTCAAAATTCTGATGGCATTTTTCACAGAAATAGAACAAACAATCCTAAAATTTGTATGGAACCACCAAAGATCCTGAATAGCCAAGCAAACTTGAGGAAGAAGAATAAGGCTAGAGGCATAACACTCCCTGATTTCCAACTATACTCCAAAGCCTTGGTAATCAAAACATACAGTATTGGCATAAAAACAAACATATAGATTTGTAGAACAAAATATAGAACCCAGAATTAATTTATAACAAAGGAGCCAGAAATATGCAATGGAAAGAGGACAGTCTCTTCAATAAATGGTGCTGAGTAAACTGGACAGCAAGATACAAAAGAATAAAATTTGACTAGTACCTTATACCATGCACAAGAATTAACTCAAAGTAGATTAAAGACTTGAATATAACAACTGAAACCATAAAACTTCTGGAAGAAAACATAGGTGGTGAGCTCACTGGCATCAGTCTTGGTGATGATTTTTTGGATCTGACTCCAAAAGCAAGGGCAACAAAATAAAAATAAACAAGTGGGACTACATCAAATGAAAAAGCTTCTGCATGGCAAAGGAAAACATCAACAAAGTGAAAAGGCAACCTACTTACTGAATGAGAGGAGATATTTGCAAATCATAAATCTGATAGGGATTAATATCTAAAATGTGTAAAAAAAACCACAACTCAAAAACAAAAAACCAAATAATCGAATTTTTTAAATGGTCAGAGGATCTAAATAGATGTTTCTGCAGACAAAAACATAAGATGGCCATGAAACACATGAAAAGATGCTCAGTGTTACTAATCAAGAGAGAAATGCAAGTCAAAACCACAGTGAGATATCACCTCACACTTACCAGAATGGCTATTATCAAAAAGACAAGAAATAACAAGTGTTGGCAAAGATGTGAAGAAAAGGGAACCCTTGTGCACTGTTAGTAAGGTATAAATTGGTGAAACAGTATGGAGATTCCTCAGAAAATTAAAAATAAAACTACCATATGGTCCAGCAATTCCATTTTTTGGTATTTATCTGAAGAATATGAAAACACTAAATCAAAAAGATATATGCTCTTCTGCGTTTATTGCAGCATTATATACTATAGCTATGCAAACAACCAATTTATGTATCTACCAGTGACTGAGTAGATAAAGAAAATGTGGTATGTATACACAATGGAATATTACTCAGCCATAAAGAAGAATGAAGTCTTGCCATTTGTGACAGCTTACCCCTTGAGGGTAAACTAAAATAAGTCAGACAGAAAAAAGACAAATATTATATGACCTCACTTATATGTAGAATATAAAAAAAACAAAACAAACAAACAAAAAATGAATAGATACAGAGAACAGATTGGATGTTGCCAGAGGTGAGGGGGGGTGGGTGAAATGGGTGACGGGAGTCAAGAGGTGCTTCCGGTTATAAAATAAATGTCATAGGGACATCATGTACAATATGGTGACTAGTTAGTAATGTTATGTTGCAAGTTAAAAAGTTGCTAAGAGTAAATCTTCAAAGTTCTCATTAGAAAAAAAAAAATTAACATTTATTACATGCTGACTGTGAGCCAGAAGTGAAACTTCACGTTTAATCCCCAAAACAATTCTATGAGGTAACTGTTCCTATTGTAAAGTTGAGCAAGCAGAGGCATAGCAGTTTAGGTAATATGACCAAGATCCCAAAGTCAATAGTAGATCCAGGGCCTAACACTGGGGTCTGTCTCCAAAGTCATGAATTCTCTTACGATGGCATCCAATGCAGGGATCCTCCCTTGCTTCCAACACTTATCTTCCTTTTGCTGACTTCCCTTCCAGCTCTTTCCACTGTGCACACTGAAAATTCTTTTCCACTGTTAAAACAAAACAAAACAAAACGCTTCAAGCCTTCAGTGAAACCTGGTTCTCCCCTAAAAACATTTACTTCCTTTTATTCCTTTCAGGTAAAAGAGGGTGAGGCCCAGCGTACCTCAAAACCATTAAGAGGTGGTGTCAGCATGATCTCAGTTCCACATCGCCTCCTTCAGCCTCTCCTCCCTCCTTTAAACTTTGCACCACTTACTTTGCATTGCCTCTAACATGATTTCTCATGGCTGTCTGCCTGTATCCAGGTCACTTCCACTCTTTGACAGCTGTCTCATCTTCTCTTCTTCCCAAGTCCTGCCATCATCCCAAGCAGATTTCAACATTCCCAAAGAAAACACTTTAAAGCCTCCAGCTTTTAGCTTCATGACCTCTAGTTTCATTAACATTCACCTCAGCTGCGCTGAAAACCGATTCCAAGGCCTCACTCTAGACCTTATCATCACCTCAAACTGTCCTACCAGGGAAACCTCAAACCCAGATCTCACACTCTTATCGTCCACCTTCCCAATTTCCCCACTCTCACTAAGCCTCCTGCTCTTCCTTATGAAGTCCTCAACTCTCTTGACCTTTCGGCTGTTTCTAACCCTGTGCATATCGTCTTGACTTCTGTTCTGGTTTTACCCAGTCTGAATCTCACGGTTGGCCACTGGAATTACTACTCTCTCATCAGCACCTTTCAACCCCTTGACTTCTTTATCCGGTCTTTCATTGGTTTGGTTTTTGATTCTCCAGAAGTGGACCCCGAGGGATTGAGTGCAGGCAGCTTGCTTACTCAAGAAGTGATTCTGGGAAGTACATGTAAAGGCATGGGCAAGTGAGACAGAGAAGGGAAGGAAGCCACTGCAGGGTGTGGTAAGAAGCAGGTTGCTGCTGTGGGCAGCTAGGGCTCAGTTCGACCATGAACGTGTCTCAGAATCGCCCTTCTACCAGAGGCAAGGCAGATAGGGCATTTATCCCCCAACATCCATGATCTGTGGGCTGAGGGTTCTTCAGGGGAACTTCTTCCCTAGAATTCCTTGCATCCCTTTTGTCCGAGGGCCAAGCTTGCTTACAAAGCTAGAGAAAGGCCCACAGAAGAGAGTCTTAAGCTGCTTGCGTTAAGAAGCTGTCAGCATACCCAGGAAAGGTGAGAACCAAGAATATATGATGTGGATGAGGTGCTGGCAGCATCTACCACATTCATCTGTCATGCAGATCTCTCCACTCCAGATTGATCTTGAAAGCTGCCTCCTCATGACTGTACTTTTGTGCTCTTATTAATATATGGTTTCTGATCTTGGCAGGACCTATCAACGACGGTCTATGCTCTTTCAACGTGTTGCCATTCTTTCACTGCCGTCAGGACTTATGATTAGAGTGAGGCACCGTGAGTTCCCATTCTGGCTCTACCACTTTGTGAATTTGGGCAGATATCATACTTCTCCCAACCACGGTTTCCTCTTGTGTAAAATCAGGATATTGATGTCTACTTGAGTTTTGTTACAGATCATTTGATGAAATAATAAGTACATATAATAAAGCATGCGTATCACATGTAACACATTTCATATAAATATAGTTATATAACCTATCGCAATGACTAATACATAACAGGAACTCAATAGCTCTTTATCTGCTTAGCTATCTTCCCTTATCCAATCCCAATGTTCTTAGCAAATGGCCTTGCTTCATAGAGCTCACAGAGAAAATAGACCATCGACTCTTAACTCCACAACTTCTCAGTGCCCTCCCAACAGAGAATACCCAGCCCTGTGTTTACACATTCCTCACGTCTCATAGGGAGGGATGATCTTCCCGTCAAGGCTAAACTTTATCTCAGCTCATTCCTACTCCTCCAGAACTTTGTATCATCAGTTACCAGCACCCCCCTCCAAAAACCTTAGCCTTACCGTCTTCGCTGTTTTCTTCAGAGAACTTTCTCTACATTGTTATAATCACTTGGCTTGTCTATACATTTTCATGTTTGCCTTAACCCAATCAGAATACGTAGCATACTGTTGATTAATCGAAGCAGAAGATATCCTTACATCACACAGCTGCCAAGATGGAAGTGCTGCAGAAAGTCATCTTGTTTTCAAGATGATCACGCAGACCAGGGAGGCAAAAAACTGAAATATTTATATTTCCTGGGTATAGTCGATTTCTGGGAAATCGGGGAAGCTCTAAGAAGATGAAGGTGGGGTATAGATGATAGGTGAAAGGTGAGAGAGCAGGGGGGTAGGATTATCTTTAAAGTTAATCTTTAAAAATTAAGGAACAGAAAATCCATAAGTGCACTTACAAAAAATTTTGTGGGGTGCCTGGGTGGCTCAGTCGGTTGAGCGTTCAACTTTGGCTCAGGTCATGATCTCGCGGTCCATGGGTTCGAGCCCCACATCGGGCTCTATCCTGACAGCTGGGAGCCTGGAGCCTGCTTCAGATTCTGTCTCCTTCTCTCTGCCCCTCCCCCACTCATGCTCTGTCTCTCTCTCTCTCTCTCTCTCTCTCTCTGTCAAAAATAAATAAACATTAATTTTTTTTTAATTTGTAACTTGTGTTTTCAGTTCTGTATTTTCCTCCATTATACAAAACGTAATTGGCATACCAAAGTATTTTTTACAAAGTGTTTAGACTTTAGGATGGTGAAGACAAAAAAAAAAAAAAAAAAAAAAAAAAAAACAAGCTGACAGACTACACATAAAACTTGTAGGAGTTGCTTTCTATAGTCAATAAATATACTGAAAAAATCTGTGCCTGTGATAGGTACCAATTTACCATTAGTATTGTTCTTTTCTCCTGCACTTACTGATGGCATACTCTCATGAACTTTCTCATTAACGCTCTGCTGTGCTCAACATAGATTGTGAAAAGGCAAGAACAGTAAGAAGAAGTTAATATTAGACTGCAGCATGTATAGAATGACTAACTGGTCAGCTTAAACTTGTTCTTTTGATATCCCAAATGCTAGAGGCAAGGTCATATCACTGTTTCTCTTTTAATGGGGATTAACGAAGCATTTTCTGATCATTCGGGCTCCAATTTTGACCAGACTTATAATTGCCATAATTTCACTGGTGATAAGCTTTGCAATTTTAAGAACTGAAAAAGTGTTCTTTATTGTTCTTAAGGAAAAATGGTTAACCGAAAAGATAAATGTTTCAAATGACATTCATAGTGGAACACAGTCCAAAATCAAAAGCTTCAGAGGAATCTTGAATTTTATTCAATACTTGTATTTTGGTAGTAACATTGTTATTATTTTGAAACTATTTGCAGATACTGTAAGATAGAGAAAATACTTACATTAATATTCTTTGGAACCGTGTTTTCAGCCCAGCATCAAATCAGAAAATCATGTAGCGTTACATATGAATTGGAACTCATGATTATTTCCAAAAATATAATTCTATCCACTGAACAATGAGCCCTCCTAATGCCGAAATTGTGGTCTCTTAATACAATTTTTCATTGAAAGGAATCAGGGCTTTTTCACTGAAAGGTATCGGAGGTTTTGGAAGAAGGGGCCGTTCCAGAAACATAACCAAAAATGTACAAGGTGCCCATGGGCCCATCTGGTCATTAGTAAGCAAGGAAGACATCAAAGACTAATGAAGTCATATTAAATGAACACAGAAGCCAATGTGGAGGGACATGGCTAAAGATGCAACAATTAGGTTATCAAGAATAATTATGATTACAATTATTTGAAACATACTGAATACATAAAAATCCATATGTTTAAAATGAAACAAAACAAAAAAAATGCATTGTTTTCCAAATTATTAATCTGGAAATTGGCAATTAGACAGAAAGACCTAAGCATGTGTCCTGCCTTTCCTTTAGTAACTATATTTCTTTTTTTTTTAAGGGGCCCCAAAATTAATTAATTAATTAATTAGTTAATTAATTAATTAAATTTACATCCAAGTTAGTTAGCATATAGTGCAACAATGATTTCAGGAGTAGATTCCTTAATGCCCCTTGCCCATTTAGTCCATCCCCCCTCCCCCAACCCTTCCAGTAACCCTTTGTTTGTTCTGTGTATTTAAGAGTCTCTTATGTTTTGGCCCCATCCCTGTTTTTATATTATTTTTGCTTCTCTTCTAGTAACTATATTTCTGAGTATCCAAATAATTTAGTTGAGAAGGAAGTTTTCTACAGAATTTTTTTAGTTAATAACTATAAATAGGGAGAATTAGAAAACCACCGTTCTGCAAACATTTATGTAATTGATTTGAACAAAATCATCAGTGAATTAATTAAACCATTAGATGAAAGAGTGATAGAGAATTTTCCAATGGCTGAATCAGGCTATCACCACCTAAATTCACTGATCAATCATAGCTTCACAGACAGTGGGACATCCTAACATTTGTGTGCCTCCAGACATGGTATACAAGAGAAACAATACAACTCATGAGATATTCTTGCCAAAACAAAAAGTTGAACTGGAATCTAATCAAGCATTTAAAGTTAAATTCTACTTTGTGGGCAATATGGAGATAGAGGGTAAGTTAAATGATCCTTGAAGTCAACAGATAAGTCTGAATGTAGGACATTTTATAGGAACATTTATCTGATTTCTTCTGCAAGTCAAATGTATATAATAAGATGAGGCTCAAAGGGGGAGTGCTGCTGTAGACTATATAAACATAAGGCATGTGCTAACCAAATGTGACGTGCAGACCTTGTTCAGATCCTGATTTTAGGAAACTAATTAATACAAAACAATCTTTGAGACAGTCTGGTAGATTTGAATATGGCTGTATTTTAGAGGACACCAGATGATTCTTAATTTTTAAGTATAATAATGACATTGTGGTTATATAAAGAAAATATATTTTTAGAGCTGCATGCTGAGTAGGTAAGGGATAAAATTATGTCTGGGATTTGCTTTAAAATACTTCCACACCACCAACAACATAGAGCACTAATCAGAGTGTGGCAAAATCTTGATAACTGTTGAATCTGGCTGATAGGCATATGGGGGTTTATTTTACCGTTCTATTTCATGTATGTTTGAAATATGTTCTATCAATCTTTCAAAAAAAGGGAATGGTCAGAAATGTAGGTCCACCTTTCTGCTTTTATTAGAGTCTCAAATATTTAAAATTTGAAAGGAAAAGTGTTCTTTTTTTTTTTTTTAATTGTTAATGCTTATTTATTTTTGAGACAGGGAGAGACAGAGCATGAACAGGGGAGGGTCAGAGAGAGAGGGAGACACAGAATCTGAAACAGGCTGCAGGCTTTGAGCTGTCAGCACAGAGCCTGACACTGGGCTCGAACTCACGGGCCGCGAGATCATGACGCCCAACCGACCGAGCCACCCAGGCGCCCTGGAAAAGGTGTTCTAATAAAGCCTTTGATGCCTCACTCTGGGAAGTGTTTTCATTGAGTTCGACTCACCATCTCAGCTAGGGTCCTGGCCCAACCTCAGCCTTCCCCATGCTGCAGTGGTAGTTGACATCAAGGATGCTTTTGCCAAAAAAGCTCATAGAACCTGCTTATGTGTGCAGATGGGTGGACAAGACTCATTGCTTTTAGTTGTAGAAAAGTTTGACAGTGTTGCCTGGGTACCACAATAAGGATTCAGTTCATGTGAGGAGTCCACTAGGGACTAAGAGATTAAGCAAATGAAGTGTTTATCCTCTTTTGCTTCAGTTTTCCAATCTGTCCAGTGGGTTGCATTTGTCCTTTACCATTGAAGGGTTGCATTTGTCCTTTACCATTGAAGTATTGGAAGACTTTCTTGGCTACCAACCCGCAGAGTTCTTTTCTCTTTGCCCATCAAGATATGTAACAGTCAGCTAGGCTCATAAGTCTACATTCTTTAAATATTACTTGGAATTCAGCAGTGAGTAAAGTTCTCCCTTCTTTTTCTTATCCTCCTCATTTTGTACTTCACCATGAACTTTTTACCTGCCAGGCACACTTTCGAATGGCAGTTTTGAACTTGTTGGTCATGACCTGTTAGTTGGTCAAGAAATCAAATCAGTGAGTTATAACCAACATTAAAAAAAATGAAATTAGTATTGCATATATTAAGAGTATGACTTTCTGAAATTGTTCCAATTGTGTGTGTGTGTGTGTGTGTGTGTGTGTGTGTGTGTGTGTGTGTGTTTCAGCAGCAGAACAGTGGTAATTTGATTGAACCACAATGTAGTTTAATACTCAGTTGGGATTTTATCAAATAACATGACTGCACATTTAAATTACTATTGTGCCGCCAGGTTAAGTAATAACATAGGCTTCTGAGGGTCTTGGAATAAAACAGATTCCAGATGATAGGCATTTAGTTCTCAGGGCTTATATTTCGAGAGAATTCTTAGGCCTTCAGCAGCATATCTTAGTGTGTATTGAATTTTATTTACAGCTCATCTCACTTAGGCACGCAGGAAGCAGTTTTGAATGTATTTGGTGTGAATCTGGGCTTACAAATGAATTTGAAAAATGTCAATTCATTTTTGTTTCTAAATATAGTAAAGCATTTGAATCCTAACCATCTCAGTTTTTATTGAAAGTTTATTCACCTGTGGTTTTTCTATTACCCTTTCAAACTCTCTTAAAATATCAATGTTTTCAGAAAAATTCTGACCATTGCAAAAAGTGAATTAGTAATAGAAATTAAATTTGCATATTTCAAAGTTAATTCCAAACTAAATAGGGCTTTCATTCACCTGGTGTTACCTCAGCTTTGGTGGAGTATCTGACTAAATTTTAGCTGGACAAGATCATGTGAAAATGTGTTTCTATATCCAGGAGAAATTCCTAAATATGCCCTTAAGATGATGCTGTGGTCATTTCACTGAATTCAGTCTTGGCCAAAGGGAACAAAATTAATATGTATATATTTGTACATACAAATTTATATATATAAGTTTGTGTATATTTCTATAGATTTAGAATTCATATAAGTGTACTCACTTCTGAGTATATTTTCTTGGCAGTTAAATATACAAAGCCTGGGACTCAGTCAGCCTGGGTTCCCAAATCTCATGCTGCCATTTATTAGCTTTGTGACAGCGATTTTCTTAGTCTCTGAGACTCATTTTCTTCAACCGTAAAATGGAGATAATAATAGTGCTTATGGTATAGTGTTGATAAATTGAGACAATGTATGTAAAGGATAAAGCCTGGTCCCTAGCATATGGTAAGAGTTCAACTAATGCTCTCTCTTCATTTATTCTGGAGGAGATTCCATTCTTATGACAACTGTATGAGAACTATATGAAGTTAAAATTCTTCGCTCGTGCAATATTTGTTTGCTGTGCCTCTGAATAAATGGTGAGCTCCTGAAGACTAGTGATTTCTGTCATCGCTTTCCTTTGGAATTCCTTGCAGTTCTCCCTATAAAAATTCATACAGAGGGTGCTTCTAATAAGATGTTGATCATTTTGGTGGCGCCTAGGTGGCTCAGTCAGTTAAGCGGCTGACTTTTGATTTCAGCTTAGGTCATGAGCTCATGGTTCCTGAGATCGAGTCCCAGGTCGGGCTGTGCGCTGCCAGCATGGAGCCTGCTTGGGATGCTCTCTCTTCCCTCTCTCTCTCTGCCCCTCCCCCACTCATACTCTTGCCTGTGCACTCTCTCCCAAAAATAAATAAATAAACTTAAAAGATGCAGATTCTTTGACCACCACTAATGAAAATGTGCAAAATTTCACAAAAGGAGTATTTGTTTCTTTTCCTTCCACCCCAAGTTTATCATGAGGCTTTGGTGTTATGAGCAACACGTCTTCAGAACTAACTGATGTGCATTTAAAAAAAAAAAAAAAGTAAATGTTTTCTTACATTGGTTAGGTTTGATAAGAGAACATCCTTGTTCCAAAGGAGAGAAAATTCACAGCCTCAGCTGTTTGTAACGAGCTGGCATTGTTTGCAAAAGAAAAATACTTGAGCTTGGCATTGTGTAAGTTTCCCTTATGATGTACTTATTTCTAGGGGACAGAACTGCTTTGGGGCAAGGATAATTAAGAACGAACATATCAGTCTTTTGAAGAACTGTTTAAAAATGAAAGCTAAGCTAGTGCTGAAAATAATACTTAAAATTCACTGGTCTCCCTCCAGAGTAATTTCTGAACTTTGGGCATTCAGCATGTATTTTCTAGCTGCAACTGGACAGTCAGCTCTTGCCTGAACAGCCAAGGGTAAATAAAGACCTAAGAAAGTATTTGGCCAATCCACTTAGACTGCTCGACTCTGGGTGTTTGGGCCATTTAGAATTCACTGGATCTTTCTATAGTTTGCTTCTCTGCTACATACACGAAATCGGCAATATTTTCAGCTCTATTTGAAACATTGACTAGTCTATTCAGATGTGACGGTTTCACTTTAACTTCCTCACATTGGACTGCCACACGAGAATGGCATGCTATCGAAATGATTATTGCTCTGCACAAAGTTCCTGTGGGCTGCAAGGCTGTGTCTAATTTTTTCAGCCTGACATTTTTGAGGGTCCCTACCGCTTGAATCTTAAAGGTTGAAGTTCTGCTGTTGTTACTATTGCTATTTCCTTTTAGTTTGCTATGCTTCAAACGTGCTCTTTTTAGTAAAGCATTTGACATTTTTATAGTTATTATCTTAATGTGCATCAAAAAAGTTGTATGATTTAACATGCTTCAGATGACCAAAAATGCAACCCTGTGCCCTTACTCCCTTTCAGCATATGAGAGACTGAGGAAAATTGTTCACTCCACTGAATGGTTTCAAAGATATAACATAATTTTACATGATATGATTACCATGGTTTTTTTTTGTTTTTTTGAGGGGGGATGTTGTCTTTTATTCTACTCTGACACAGCCTCACACTTACATTGAATAAGTGGATTACAATGGACATGCTCCAGATTTTTAGTATATGTAACACTTTTAGTGAGCTGGGCAGAAACTTGGATTATGGATAAATAGTAAAAATGTGGATAGTTGGGACATGACAAAAGCAACATCATGTCCATTTTCATTAGAGAATCTTTCAAAGGAATATATGGCTGCATATGACTTTATCGCTGTTGCTTAACAAATGTCCATATCCTTAGAAAATAAAAATAAAAAAATAAATATGTAAAATTAAAAAAAAATAATGTCCATATCCTAAGTCATGGATAAGCTTTCCAAGCATAGTGTATGTGCTAAATTTTTACTTTTTATTTGAAAGCAGTATAGGTTGGAAAAACTTGAAATGACCCAGGGATGTCCCCTTTGTAGTTCGGAGCTACCTCCTGCGAGACAGCTAGACTCTGCTCCCCATTTCTCCACTTTATATCCCATTCTTGTAAACTCATACTGTGCTGTTAGAAGAACAGATTTATTTATGAATTTGCCTGCTATCATGATAGCCATATATTAGTGCACAGAAAGGAACAGATGAATAGAACAAGATTGGGTTGTTACAGCAAAGGGACAGGCTAGTCTTAAAGTGTTGCTGGGAATGACTAACCCAGCTAAATCAGTTTTTGGCAACAGACGTAAAAGGAAATTTCTACATAGGAGAGGCATGGTGGAGTACAGCAGTGGAAAGAGCCTGGCCGTCAGAGTCAAATAGACCTAAGTTTACATAATGACTGCTCTATTTAATAATTATAGACTCGGGCAAAAATGAATGAACTCTTCCTGGTCTCGGTTTTCTTATCTACTAAATGGGATAATAATATCTACTGTATATGATTATTGCTAGGATTAAATAAACTTAAAAAAAAAAAAGGATAGCGTTTAGTCCAGTGCCCAGTACATACTGAACATTCAGTAGATGAAAATTCATTTCCTTTCCTCCACAGAACTGTCTTCTTTTTATGGAATTTCCATATTATTGCTACCCAAAGTGTTATTTTTAAGACCCCTCAGAGTGCTAAAATTTTATGATTCTGTGATAAAGCCAATTTTTTTTTACATTGGACCAATTCCATCATATGCTGCCTTATTCAACAGTAAATATGATCAGCTGGAAGTGGAAGGAACTAAATTAGCTGAGTTCCATCCAAGGGTGACAGCAACAGTTTTGTGCTACAGGGTAAAATGGTGCGTGGTAACAACATGAGGAGAAGGTAATTTGTTCTATGCATTCACAAAGTGGTGAGACAACTTTAGTGCTCAGGTATTCCTAAACATTCCTAAGCAGCATGTTTTTCCTAACATATAAATTGTAAGAGAGAGAGAGACTCACATGCTGCCTAAAGATATTCTTCGGCACACAGATCTATGGCAAGAGAAAGCTAGCCATCCCAGAATCGCCAAGGTGATATCCATCCAGGAGGTGAAGATCATAACAGCTAGCAATTGCCTTTTACAATGACAGACACACCACATCCCTCAAAGAGACCATGGTTAGCAGCCATATTTTCTGAATACAAAGCTGATGTTCCCCCCATCCCCCCTTCAATACATACAAATGCATATGCAAATATACAAATCACACACACACACACACACACACACACACACGTCTAGATCTAGATACACAAGAGACAAAAGGCAGACGTATATGCTAAAAATCTGCTTCTAAAAAGAGGCCTTCAGTAAAATAATACCAATAAAAGTGAAAATAAAAACTGTAGAATAAAAAGGAAAGATGATATACTCAAAGCATATTTTTAAGTCACATGAGCTACGATTCCACTTATCTGGACATTATGTTTCCTAAGACCTCAACAATATGGAATACAGCTAAGAAACAGCCACTAAGCTTGTGAGGAACTCATATAGATGCCAGCCACATGGTTATCAGAAAACCCAATTCTATTGTCTAAGTCCTTATTTATCTAACAAATTTGTATTCCATGTTTTCTTGCCTTCAGAAATTAGATGGATTCAGGGCACCTGGGTAGCTCATTCATTTAAGCATCTAACTTTGGCTCAGGTCATGATCTTGTAGTTTGTGAGTTCAAGCCCCGCATTGGGCTCTGTGCTGACAGCTCAGAGCCTGGAGCCTGCTTCAGATTCTGCATCTCCCTCTCTCTATTCGCCTCCCCTGCTTGCACTCTATTTCTCTCTCTCTCAAAAATAAATAAACATTAAAAAAATTAAAAAGAAATTAGATGAATTCACCTACAAAAAGTATACTATTATGCAAACACCTCAGCAAAAAGTGACAAGACTGATAAGATGGAAGGAGTCAGAATGATTATAAAAAGCAAAATAAAACAAAACAAAACAGAAAGGCCCAATAGCCAGAGGCGTTACATGTGAACTTCGGGGGCTTTGGCATTTTACAGCAAGGCACAACAATGATTGTTAATCACGATGGTTCTACGTTTTTTAGACATAGGTTGTATTATGGTTAAGATATTCTTTAAGAAGGTAGGCAGCATACAAGACCGTTTCACAAAAGTCTCCACCTTTGTGAAAGTAAGGAAAAGGTAAGAAAAGTTGGCACTTCAAGGGCAAATATCAAATACCTAAAAATGTACTTACATGAAAGAGTTTCTCATTAGGATTTGTGAGGATTTATAATGCATTTGTGGATGAAGGAGGTAGAGTGTGGTTCAGGTGATGTGGAGCACACGAGGTTCTTGAAATCGTGGTTGTCTCACAAGTCAGCCTCACTCCCATTGGGCTTGCCTGGCAATTGACTATCCACGGGGATGAACTGTGCTTCTTGTCAGACTCATACAAGAAGCAGAATGGAAGCAACACAGTTCTTTTGGCAGCAGCACTAACAGTAGTAGTAGCAGCAGCATCGAGTACTATTTAATGAGCCACATTCTCCCCACTGTCTCTTTCAAGCCTCCAGGGTACCATTTTGTGCAGTAGAGTGGTAAATCAAATGGAACTCTACTGGGCTGAGAGAGTAACTGCATCTACCGTAAAGTTCAACTTATTACCTGAGAGCCAGAGAAGCTTTGGGGAGAATAAAGGCCATTAGGTACTCCTAGGGTGTAAGATATTGCCCAAAGTACCAACATTTCCCCGTTATTCTACGGGACATGATGGACATCAGCCATCAAGAAGAGGTGGTCAGAGGGTACTTGATGTTCATTCACTGCTAAAGGTTAACAAAGGAATTAAAATACACGATACGTTTCAGAAAAGTGAGGAAGGTTAGAGGACCTTTTTTCCGGATTCCAATTATTAATTTAGTTGGGATTTATGCCCTGTCTCCTCCCAAGCCTTAAGTCGTTTTCACAAGAAAAGGGACATTAAATGATAAAAATACTTCAAAGTGATCAAAGAAAGGAAGTTACGCTCCCTTTGCCTATACGATGTATGCACCCAGTTCGCTGAGAATGTTAGACACACCAAATAAGTACATGAGGCCAAATAAAAAACATGCTCTGAACAATAAATCTAGGCATATTACCCCGTTCTACCTATACTTCATATTCTACAGTTCTCTCAAAACTGTCACAGGTTAGCTAGGTTTATGCATTTCTATTAATTTAAATACCCAGAGTAAGATGTTTAATGACCATATGACTATATGCATAGCCAGCTTTTGGGAAAAGTCTGATGTCAAGAGGGTTACATTTATGGATATATTAAAAATCTGGATTCTATATTTCAAATCTGTCAACAACTACAAATGACTTATTCATTCATTCACATGTGAGTTATCTGGCATTATGCAGACGTTTATGAAGTGCCTACTAAGATCCTAGTCAATGTAAGTACAAGGATCTGTTCCTTGACATGAAGAGTCAGTATATTCCAGTTAATTTTGTCTAACCCATATAAGCCTATAAAAGTGCCCTCCCTCTCTCTGCCCCTCCCCTGTTCATGTGCTCACTCACACACTCTCTCTCTCTCTCTCTCTCAAAATAAATAAATAAACATGTAAAAAAATTTTGATTCTGTGTTTAGGTATCATCCTTCCAGAAAGACCTTCATTTGCATATATAGTATGAAAAACTTTTGAGTTTTGCCAAACTTTCTGGAAATCATTAAAACTAGTTTAAATTCATAATACCCAAGTATTTATATGCCACGCATTTACAAGTCTCATAGCTTAAATTCACATTGGAAGTTAATGAGGAATCAGACTTGATATTACATGAATAATCATGGCATTACCATTTGCTGCTTAATGGTTTCATTTGCATTGTGCGGGCCAGTTGGAAAATGTGCTTATCTGTTTTATACCTTGTTCTAGATGGTATCCAATTGACATAATCTGCAAAACAGTAGATATTCAGCCTCAAGTAACAATATCCTGATCACGTTAAAAGATACTGACATTTCGCTCTGAACTCTGAATTATTTTCTTTCTTTTCTTTTCTTTTTTTTACCGTCAACTATTTCCATATATTAAAGAGGGATAAAATATTTCCTGTGGTTTTCAGGTGGTTTCCAAGATTTGTCATTCAAATTTATAACACCCAATGTAAATATTTCAGCGACACAGTAAAAAAGGATGCTATTCCACTTAGTCTCAGAGTTCATGTGGGCCCTTTTGGAATTCAGTGTCTCAGTACCACAAAAATTGCAAGCCAAGTGCATTAATGATAGCCATTCTTTTCATGTATTCTCTGTAAGTATTAAAATAAACGATTGGTTTTTCCTTAACTTTTTAGCCATTTAATCTCCTAACATGGAATTAAACAATAATCACAATAACATGTATATTACAATTATACATAAGTATATATATATATATATATTTATAATGTATCAGAAGAAGAGTATTATAATGGCAAGAACATTTAAAAGTAATATCAATGCTTAATTCTTCCACTTACTAAGAGGGCTTTGAGTATTTAATGACCCTGCTGTATGGTTCAGTTACTATAAAGAAATCTGATTTCACTTGATTGTCTGTTAAGACTGTTCCAGTCCTATATGTTTTGATTCTAAAATAAATACTACGGAGGCTCCTGGGTGGCTCAGTCGGCTAAGCACTGACTTCGGCTTAACTCACAGTTCGTTGAGTTCAAGCCCCACATTGGGCTCTGGGCTGACAGCATAGAGCCTGGAGCCTGCTTTGGATTCTGTGTCTCCCTGTCTCTCTGCTCCTCCCCTGCTCACATTCTGTCTCTCTCTCAAAACTAAACAAACATTAAAAAAAAATTAAAATAAATGCTACATTTGAAATTACTATACTGTGTTAGAAATGTTTCAAACTAAAAACTATAGGATAAAGTCCAAAATAGATGTTTCTCTAATACATTTATGCGAAATTAAAGTTTCTTAGTATATTTTTGCTTTAGGTTGTCAATTCTAGTCAAAAGATCACTGTTAAGGCACTGGCCACTGGAAAGGTATCAAATGTTGAACTTTGTTTTGCTGTAAAAAAATGTATCCCATCCAAGGATGGAAGCAGACATATGCATTCACATAATCCCCCTTGCATCCTCCGGAGAGTTTTCGTCAGATGAATTTTCCCCAAAGGGCCTCTTAGCTACCAACAATTTCTCTTTAGGACATGTATATTTCTGACCATGGTCATCTGTTAGAGAATTTTAGCAGCTGTTGTTAATCAAATACATTTAAGAGAGCTATTGCTTTTGACTTTCATGGTGTAACACTCTTCTAATAACAGGTTGTCTTGGGGTGCTTTTTTAAGAAAACACCTGATGACAACAATCTTTATTCTTGTAAGTTCAGTTAACATCTTTTCTATTTCTGATCTGATAAGTGCTAACTGCTGGTATCTTTGCATAATATCTCCATGTAAGTCCGTTCATTTTCATCCCTGGAGTAGTCCATTAGGCTGCACTCCCTTGTGAATTCACTTTTTTTTGGTTTTTGTTTTTTTGGGGGTTTTTTTGGCTCTAGAGTGCACAACTATCCATGACTGCAAAATTGGGGGGCCACAGTGAAATCACTGACTGATACATTGACCATGTAAAAATACGTTAACTTGTTTAGTTCCACATTGGAATGGTTGAATGAATGTTTGTCCCAGAGATTGATTGGGAAACTTATATGGAACAAAAATTATTTACCATTCTTGCCACATATTTTTCATGAGACCGGGTCATAAGTATATTCATCTTGATACACTGTGGAATTAAATATTAATTTATAGTTTGCTTTGTGGTAAATCTGTAATAAGAATCATAAAAATGAGTATTAGCTACAATTTATTCAATGCCTTCTATATCTCAGTTTCTAGGCCCTTTTTTATATACTTATATACTAAGAGTAACAGTTTAAGAAATTATATCTCTTCGGGGCACCTGGGTGGCTTAGTCACCTAAGCATCTGACTCTTGATTTCAGCTGAGGTCATGATCTCATGGTTCGTGAGATCGAGTCCCACGTTGCACTGGGTTCTGTGCTAACAGTGTGAATCCTTGCTCAATACTGGCTTTATAGCTGTGTGACTTTGGACAAGCTCCTTAACCTCTCTTTGTGCTTGAGTATCTTCATTTGTAAAATGGGCATTATCAGGGCCAAGAGACAGGCTGCATAGGCCATGCACTGCACTACTCCATGCAGCAATATACATCATCATTCAGTAGTCAATGAATGGGCACTTCATTAAGCTAGGGATGAGGATTAACAGAGGAAATATTTTAAAGTGCTTAGATAATGCCTGACACTTTACCGGTTCTGAGTAAATGTTGATTATTACTATAAAATGATAAGTTAGGGTTACTGAAGACATTGATTCTCCATCAGGGAAAAGTACGCGTGGAAATTTTTTCAAGGAAGATAAGACATTGATCCAAAATCATGTCATTCTTTCATTAATCCCGCCACTGTGGAGGTTGCTCTTCTTGGAAAACTAAAGCTTCATGGATAGCAGACTTCTAGTCCTACATTATCAGAGCTCAAAGGCCGTTCTGAAGCTGAACAAAGTGGTGTCATGGGTGCTTAGCACCATCAGACTGGTGTTGGCCCCCAAAGCCCAGAATAATGATTGCAATCATAAGGAAGCATGCAGATTCACTGTTAGATTCACTGTTACGTTTCCAAACCTCACATTTGGAAAATCGCTTATCAGTTCAGTGTTGAGGACCAAGAGAAGAATCCATTACTCATCTGGAAAGGTAAAACCATTAAAAGAAGTGGGAAGACCAGGAGGCAAAACAGGCTAAAGCTGGAGATGTTTGACTTGGAATACGTGGAGTTAGAGGTATTAGCAGGTGAAATCGCTAGGTGGAAACATTTGTTGAGGGGTTAAAATACGGATCCAGGCCTCTGGAAAAGTTTCATATCCAGGGACAGCAATTTAAAGAGACACACTTGCCTTTGAGAGTGAAATTTACAGGGGGTGGAAAATCTTGCCAAGTAGCTAAGCCGAAAGTGGTATGCATTAGGAATTGTCTATATTTTGAGGGTATGGGTGGAGAAATGGTTTTCCTTTCAGCTGGTAGGCAAGGGGGAAAGAAATCTTAAGAACGAAGGTAATATTATATAGTATCAAATGTTACAGGGAGATATAAGCGGATGAGGACAGAAAGAAAAGTTTGGTAATTAGAAGGACATGTGTGACCATCTAGAGAGCAAAGTGAGGGTAATTGCAGTCAACTTTTGAGAATGGAAGATAATTATAGATTAGCAGGAGATGCGGAAGTGGAGACCAAATTTGTAAAGAACTCTCAAAGATTTTGATGGTATAAAGAAGAAAGTAGTCTTCAGGAAGAGAGGTAGAGATCAGAATCTTATTTTTGTTTTAGGTTAGAATAATGAATACATTTATAGGCACAGATAAATGAGCAAGTAGCGAAGAAGACTGAAAATGGCAAAGAGAGCAAGAATAAATCACTGATATACAATAGCTCAATCAAGAATGATTGGTGACTCTTAAATCCAACTGGACTTTGGGACACAGAGGATTAGTGTTGGTTGGTCTAGTAGGTTCCCAAGTTAACATGTGCCTCTTCTAGCTTCTTACACGGTGGGCTTCAATCACATTTCTCACCTTATTAATGACTTCTCCAGCTAGAGACTCCAACTCAATAGTTCTTTAGTTCTTTTAGAACAAAAGAAGTTACCCATTAGTGTTAATTTTCACCTTTGGAGAAAACGAAGACTATAGCACCCAGTCCCTGCATTTTATTTTTACTGGTATAGGACATCTTTCCATTACTCATGTTAATTTCTCTGGTAGACATCATAAAAAATAATACCAAACTCACACACCTGCCAAAAATGTGCTGTTAAATGAATGCCCCTACTTAAATTCTGGTTTAAAAACTGATGAAAGATGAAAATAGATAAGGAGAACCATAATTGTGAATTTGGTGTTGGACCGCAAAGCCAATAGAGTACAAGGCTGAATAATTTCACAGTGAACAGAGAAGAAAAAGATCTACACCTTGACAGTTATCATCTCTTTAGTTTATGGCTTATTTAGCTTTCCATTTTATAAGTGATCAAAAGTTAACGTTTGTGGATTACACAATCTTTTGTTTGCTCTTGTTGATGGATTGGTTCCTGCTTTCCTGAGCTTTTAGTGGAAAAAATTATATCATATAAGAAACTATCTCACTTGTTTCTATTCCCTGGCATCATATATGGAAAAATACAGCACTTGGTTGAATTGTCTGCTAGAAACCGGCCTTTAAAGGAGAATATAAGAGGAAGAAATTTTGCAAGTGTATACTTTAAGGTTGAAGTAAGGAGAGGAGGGGGGAAGGGAGGGAAGACAGTTCACATTCCAGTTTTTGAAGGCTATTCACTAATTCATGAAGGATGTTACAGTTACCTCTGAAGTGTAGTATAAAATTTTTTGAGTTCATTTAGATTTGAATTATAAAATTCAATGTGATCACATATTGTAGGAAGATGATATGCGACCTTGGCTATATTGTCAAAACAGAATTTTCTGCCTTATTTGAACCAAGAAGACTCACTTTTTCCTATGTAATGGAATTGAATTTTTTGAATAAAAGTGTATCTTCTAATTTAACATTAATATAGAGTAATTGAAGCAGAAGGAGCTTTAAAAACAAAAAAAAAGTCACAAATCAGGAAAATGGATGCAATCTTCACCTCTGCTTTGATTTTGAAGACCCGGCCTGGCCTGGCCTGTGAGGGTGGACACCAATATACTTTGTTCTACCCAGGAGATACGTCCTTGAAAAGTTGTATTTGAAACGAATTTTCAGATTGAAAAATAATTTAAACCCACTCTGATGGCTTGAGTTAAAAGAATTCTGCCGAGAAATCTCTTCCTCAGCCAAGACTGCCTTCATAATGGCCACTCTGGAACCCAAATACATACTCTACCATTCTTTCCTTTCAAATTCTAATTTGTTTTGTTGTGGTGGTAGTTTGTTCAGATCAAAAGGGCTGAAACTGGGGATCCACTCTACTTCACTGCAAAGCTTAATGATATTCCAAAACATCAAAGGCAGATTTTAACATTTTTGGTAACCAGGGTTGCTGAGTCAGTTGATAGACATGGGTAAAAACCATTGCTCCTTTTGCCCTAACTGGGGCTTCCCCACCAGCATGTGATCCCAGACCCCAGGGAGCCCTGGGCAGTTACCACTGGGGTCCAGCCCAGCCAGCCCTCTTCAGCTCCCAGCTTCTCCTCCCCCAACCAGAATAGATCCGGACCCCAGCACAAATATGCACCCTTGACAGCAACACTGGCACTCTTTGGATAAATACTCAGTGTCTCATATGCCCCCTGCCCTCTCCCAACCCCACCCCAGGGTGGCTGTCGTCTCTTGCCGGACACTCCCCTGGAATCATCTTCACATGGCTACTTGAGGGGGCTATGGCTCCCACCCTCTTCTTTTGGGTTGTTAAGTATTTTGAATACTACTCCCAGTGACAACCATGTTGAGAGTTCAGTTTTGTAATTTATTCTAAAACGAAATTCGTAAGTGTACATGGTTTCAAAAGCTGTACCTGGTAAGGATAATGAATTTTCATTTTAATATCGTTGTTTCTTAAACAATGTACTCACGCTGGGAACTAGCATTGCAAACTTGAGTTCCTTCATCGGAGAAGTAAACAGATGTACTAAGTTCTTATGATATATCCAAGGTATGCTAGGTATGGGGGTACAGGAGTAAAGATAAAGATAAAACTCCCTCTGGGAGCTCACAGTTGAGAGTGGGGAATGTATGCGCTAAATGAGAGAGGTTTATACCACAGAATACCATTATGTAGATCGGTTAGCCAAGTAACAAATTACACCAGAGGGAAGGGACATTTAGCTACCACTCCATTGGTCATTATAACCTAATATAATGTTCTAGATTGTGTTGTAAATAGAGCAGAACCCTGGGCATTGTATGGTGATCTTTAAGTAATGAAACGGCTTGGTGTATGATGGGAAACCTCCATCACAAGGAGGGTTCAAGCCCAGAGCTGCTTGACCATCTGTCAGGAATATTGCTGATGTACTAAGATCCCTTTCAGCTGCAGATTTCCATAATTCCATGAAATCATCCCTGACCTCCCAGGAAGGAGCTGAAAAATCGAGGATGCACAAGTGGGACAAAACGACCAGAAGAGTAAAAACAGAAGCAGGAAAAATAGAAATGAATATGGGCATTGTATGAGTCTGGAGAAAGAAAGAATTTCATAACGCCTTTAAAGATTTGTAGGTTTTTACTTGGCAAGAAGCAAATTACTATGGGCTTAGGTGGGGGGAATTACTGGCAAGTCATTGCCTGCTTTTAAAGTCTTGTTTTAAAAAATTAAAAAATTCTAGGCTATTGCCCCCTTTCCATGAGAAATCTAAGAGCAGTTAAAGTGGCCTGCATACTCAATTTTCTGTTTTCTACAGTAGTCTACCTACTGACTACCACAGCGTCTTCTTTCCAAAATTAGTTTGAAAGCTCACGACCTGTGTCTGAACTTGGTGCAACAGCACGACAGTTCACACTTGCAGTGAAAGAGTGATTGTATGTGTCTGTTAATGGCTGCGTAGAGCTCTGTCTCTGTATGGATCTATTTATAAATATACGTTATAAATGACAGGTTCATTTAGTCTTGAACTGATCTCAGGGTAGAACAGCACAAAGAGTATTTTTGATGAAGCACTCACTCAAATAAGGGAAATGAGCTCTTGCAGTTGACATTTTCTCTATGACTTGTTTTGTTTTGTTTTGTTTTGCCTTTGTTTTTGAGATGCAGAAAAACCCCATTATTAAGTGCCTCGTTCCTCCAGGGACACAGACATGTTGTGGGTTATGATACATCTTTATCTGCGTGGAGAGGTACGTGAGACAGCTGCTACTCTCTCAGCAGCATGGCTTTCGAGTGCTGCAGTAATTCAGGTTGCCGGTTCTAGATTGTCTGAACCAGTCGGTCAGCAAAGACGCAGGTGAGCCACAGGTATGGCACTTCCATAAACAGAAAAACAAGCTTTCGTGCCAAACATATGAGGAAAATGGAGGATGTCTGATTGGCTGCGGACCAGGAGAACCCAGTTTTTGGCTAAGCCCCGAGAAGCTTGCCAGTTGTCACCTTTCTCCTCTCCTTCTGTCTTCCCTTGCATTTTATATAATGCCTTGTAGTTCGCTAAGGACTTCAATGTACAGTATCTCCTTATACTTACACGTACTGAGTGTAGAAATGAACAAAGATCATCATAAGGACAGAGGTGAGTTTATGCACTCACCTCCCATTGCAAATAACCAGCCCAGCAATGGAGAGACCCTCCTGATACTGCCTCTCTCCCTATGACGAAAATATGGTCCATAACCAGGTTTGTGATGGATCTCCACACGCTGTACACTCTCCTGGGTGACCCCGCATTAGAACCAGGGTTTTATGACCTTCCTCCTGTCCTCTCAGCCCATACATTCAACAGTGTAATGGCCATGTCTGCTTGGATGACACACAGTCATGTCAATTTCATTGTCTTAAACTGAAGTGTCCCCACCAGATCCATTCTTTCTTCAGTGTTCTTTATGTCAGTAAATGATGGTCTTTCATCTCAGCCAGAAATATGGGAGTTCTAGTGGATTCCACCCTCTCATTCACTTTTCAGTTGTTATAATGATCCCATTCCTATAGTGGCTGCTCCCTTCAGATCTCTCCTAGTCCTCTCTTCTCCTTTATCTCCACTGCCACAATGTTAGTTTTTCCAGGTGTCGCTTTTTCTGACTTTTATTGCTACAAAAATATCCCGAGCAGTTATCCAGCCTCCAGGCTGATCCCGCCAAGACGGCTGCCAGAATGATCTTCCTAAAATGTTCTTATGTTTACCATAGGTGCAAATTCATTAGTAAAGCACACAACGATCTTTGTGATACAGTGTTGCTGAACCTCTCGAAAGGCAAAGTGCATTTGATGGGGCCATGCTGTTCCCTCAGCCTGGAAAACCCTTCCAATTTCTGTTCTTAAAACTCCTATTCATCCTTCACCACTCAGTGAATCTTGAATCATCTTGTTAGGTAAGCCTTTGTGATCCACTTCCTCCCCAACTCACCAGCCTGAGTTTGTTCCTCTTTCACCCCCTGTCAGTACTGTCGGTTATGATGTTTTATCATAATCCATCGTAGCACTTAACACATTGAACTCTAAGGACTATTTTGCTAGGCTGTCCACCTCACTACATTGTAAACTCCCTCAGGGCAGAGACCAGTTCTGAGGGGCTTAACGCAGTGACAATAAATGTTGCACAGAATCTGGTTTACTTTTTCCGGAGCACAAAGCATGCATGAAAGCGATTAATTTACTCCACATGGGAAGTTGTTGCCCAGGCTTGACTAACGTCAGGTCTTCTATATAAAATGGTGTTACTTTTATTTTCCCTTTCCTTTAAGACATAAGGAAAACAGCACAATTTGAAAAGTGGAGACTTACCTCTGATGCGGAAAAAGATCACAGAACCAAGTGCATATAGCACCTAAGTTCTTCGCTAGGGCAGTGGTTCTTGAAGATGGGGTCCCCAGAACAGCAGTACCAGCATCACCTGGAAACTTGTTACACGTGCACGTATTTGGACCCACTCCAGACCTTCTGAATAGGGGGCTGACTGAGCATGGAGTTTAGCGCTCTGTTTTAATAAACCCTCAGGGTGATCCCGATAGTCACTCAAGCTTGAGGACTACTGCCCTGGGAATGAAAACGAAATAAAACAACAAAAAACCAAAAACCCTACAGAAAGATACTAACATTTGTAGAGCACCTACCGTATGCCAGGCCGTGCATTTTGTTTATTGAATTAACTTTTTCAGAATACCAGATTAGTACTTCACGATTTAATTCTGCTAAGATACCTTTTAAGCTATTTAAAATTATTTTAGATACATTAGTCTTGAGTTTGTCACGGTATGTGTCAGGGTAAAAATGGCACGCTCGCGGCAACGCTTTCTCCCGACACTCTCCAGGAGTGAGTCCTCGCTTCTCTACACTGATTTGTGGCACTGAAGTGACACTTAAAATCTATTGCCTTGAATCATACTGACTTAATCTCGCATACTGTGAGTTTTTACAAAGCATAGACCCTGTTTTGTGTGCAGAGGCCTGCACTCTGCTTTAGATAGTACTTACCACGTATGAGCTGAACACTTGATAAATATCAGTTGCATGAATGAATGAATCTTACAACATTTATCACAGTACTATCCAGATTAGGTTTGTACTACACATTGCAGGGATTAAACTTGCTTGTTTTTTTTGTTTTGTTTTTTGTTTTTGTTTTTTGTTTTTGTTTTTAACCTGGAAACCATGTCATCTGCCTATATGGAAAAGAAGGGGAGAAATAATTATGGAAATGGGGAGCTAACCATGTTTTTTTTTTTTCTCCTCTTCTACTTGCTAGTAGCCATTTCTCAAGTCACTTCAGTCTAATTGGCATTTTAAAAACATGGACATTTGGGGCGCCTGGGTGGCGCAGTCGGTTAAGCGTCCGACTTCAGCCAGGTCACGATCTCGCGGTCTGGGAGTTCGAGCCCTGCATCAGGCTCTGGGCTGATGGCTCGGAGCCTGGGGCCTGTTTCCGATTCTGTGTCTCCCTCTCTCTCTGCCCCTCCCCCGTTCATGCTCTGTCTCTCTCTGTCCCAAAAATAAATAAATGTTGAAAAAAAAATATTTAAAAAATAAAAACATGGACATTTAAGTGTGTGGGTGCATTTAACTACATGAATCTCAGAAGCTAGTTTTTACACTGTGTCATGTAAAAGAATAGAATCTTGTTTGGTTGGAACTACAGACATCAGTACAGGTTGGCATGACCCTAACATGTCACACTCGGCTCCTATTCAAGGACAGACAGGACATATCTCCCCTTAAAAGTGGCCCCCTGTCATATAGTTGTTTTAGAGTTTAGGATTAAGCTAACATTAAAAAAAGTCAGGCACTGACAACAGGAAGAAATTTTTCTTGGTGTCATCTCCCCATGGACAAAGAGAAAATCCTCTGGGGGTAAGAAATGTTGTGTATAATGTGACAGTTGGTTATTAGTCATTGAGAGTGAATATGCATAGCCTTCCACTGTGTAATTAACTGGTCTGGAGGAGAAAAAATAAACAAAAATATCTTATACTCTATATATCCCCCAGTTATTGCTTTCTCTAGAAATGGAGATTGGATCAGGAAACTGGTGGCTGCTTTGTTATTATTTCACATTTCTTTTTCTCAAGATTCTGTACCTATTTCCATGGACATGATAGATCAAAGCATCTCAGTGAAAACTGTGATTTCCCTCATATCCCCCTGGCTTAAACAGTCTGAATTCTTAACATATTCACCATGTTAGACATTTTCCAGTCATTTGAAAATCCTCTTTCTGAAGGAGTGTACATTTATAGAGGTTGGGATTTGGGTTCTGTGTGGGTTAAAATGTTTAGCCATCACCCATAATGAGGGACTGATGGTATTAAGATATTACTGATTATAATCCTACTAGGTAGTTAAAGCGGACATAGAGTAGATGAGTGAAAACTGAAAAGAGAGTCTTTATTTGCGCCAATTTGTAACATAAGGTAAGATTTTTGTGTAAGTGCCACTACTTATGTAGCAGGATTGTTTAAATTAGTGAAAATTAAGAGGTCAGGCAACGTGGTCTCTGCATTCTTCCAGTGTTCCACGTGAGAATTGTATTTACAACTGCACTAATATTGAACCTCACGCTTACATGTTGCAAGGTCTGAATTCTACAAGAAGAAACAATTCCTTAGTTTCTGGAGAAAGGAACATGTATAAGTTAAAAGGTATTGAAGAAATGGTTTATCAACTATGTTTTTAGCCATGATTCTAAAGGCATCTGTATATACAAGTTATTCTCTGCAGCATTGTCTGTAATAATTAAGAGGGGAGTAACCTAAGTATCCACCCATAGGGAATTGCCTATATCACAATGCATCTATACATCAAAAATTATGTAATTATCAAATATTAGCACACAGTACATAAACATGAACATGGAATTAACCCAACAAGACACTAGATGAAAAAACAGGTTGCAAAATATCATATGTAATATGAACCCATTTATGTGAAATTATACATGTCTAATATGTATATACTTAGATGCAGTAAGATCAATGACAGTTCAGAATACTTATAGTAATGATCTCTAGGTGGTTGGAGGCAGGTGATATTTATTCTTTTTTCTGTATTATTTTGATAGTTACAAGAAGAATGTTTATTTTAGCAAATTAAAATTATAAAAATGTAGGGGCACTGGGGTGGCTCAGTCGGTTAAGCATCTGACTTCAGCTCGGGTTATGATCTCACAGTTTCTGAGTTTGAGCCCCACATCTGGCTGTCTGCTGACAGCGCAGAGCCCACTTTGGATCCTCTGTCTCCCTCTCTCTCTCCCCTGCCCCTGCGCACGTGCTCTCTCTCTCAAAAATTAATAAACATTAAATACATATATGTAAAAAGGAACAGGCTTGTGAGCTGTAGGTGTTTTGCAACTTCTATTTCAAATTATGTTTTAATTTTTCCAATGGAATTCCACATTTGCTATCCTTTTCCTTAGAAATATGTTTAATTGATAGGTGATCTGATTTAATTTTTCTGACTTTAAGAAGTTTTCACAATAGAATAAATACATGATTATAAAGAATAAGGAAAAATATAAGAAATGCACTAACATTTTATGGTTAACAACAGAGAAATATAAAAGTGTAACAACAGGAAAATAGTAGTAGAGAGAAACATGAGTCAAGATGTCTGTAAGGGAAAACGTGAGGATGATTTGAAAGAGAACTGAGACTGAAAATACCAAGAAAGTTTGCAGCAAAGGAGACACAATAGAATGCTACTACCTTATAATGAGCATGGATTACATATTATAAAAGTGTAAACATAAGGATTTGACTCCCTCAACAGTCCTAAGCATTTGGTAGATTAAAAGTTTTAAGTTTCTTTATTTATTTTGAGAGAGAGCTAACACAGGGGCGAGCAGGGGGAGGGGCAGAGAGGGAGGGAGAATGAGAGGATCTCAAAGAGGCTCCTTGCTGTCAGCACAAAGCCTGAGGGCAGGGGCGGGGGTGGTAGGGGCAGGCTAGAAGCAATGACCAAACTGTGAGATCATGACCGGAGCTGAAATCAAGAGTTGGACCCCTAAGTGACTGAGCCATCCAGGCTCCCCAGTAGATTAAAAGGCCTGGGAAAGGCAACCATCTTGCTTTATGTCACAAATTTAATATGGCAGCTGCAGATCTCCTTGGTTTTTTTTTTTTTTTTTTTTATGTACCAGGCAGCCTAAGACTTATCTTGTTTAGACATCAATATAATTTGGAGGAGTATCACCCCGTTTTGCAGCTGAGAAGAAAAGAGTCTCAAGTAACTTGCCCTAACCCACACAGCTGTTGCATAGAATAATCTGGACTCAAATTTAGGTCTTTTACCCCTGAATCCAGTGTTTGTTTTTCTTTTTCCTTCTTAGCACCATAGAGAAGAATCTGCAACGGAAAGGGAAAATATAAATAAGATAAACAAAGGGCTAGAGATGCAAGCTTCAAAAGAAGTAAAACACTTTCCAAAATTAACAACCATTTGTGTAAATATATGGAAAGTAAATTACTTTCATTTGCATGAAATTACTATTTTGGGCTGGCATAGTTTTTCCCAAGTCAAATATTGATGAAACCCAGTTAATTCTGTCCCTTTTAATCTAAACTGGTCTTTTTTTTTTTTTTTTTTTTTTTTTTTTTTTTACTTTTCAAGAAGTAAATAAACTGTTCTTCTAAAACCGTTTACAATCTTTTTGGGAAAATAAGAAAGGCCAGGCAAGAGAGACAAGATTATTACCTTGATTTATGGAAACAGTACAGAATTCAGATTGTTTTTCACTGCCGTCAAACGCAGTTCCATACTTTGAATGCAACTTGATGCCAGTTTTGATTGTGACTGTCCCTTTGTTTCTATGGTAACAAACTTTCAGGGGATCAGCAATACATAGAAACTTTGCTTTGAAACAAGCAAGGGAAAAACAATACCTGACTCTGTATGCCTGATACACATAGTAAAGGCTGAATAAATGTTTACTGAATGAAAGAGTAAAATAGAAATAGTCTCAGGGATACAATGGTATGGTAATCAGATGTGGCGCTAAATTTGCATATGCAAACAACTTTCTGGGACAGAATAAACCTTAGCAAAACAGTAAGGTGTAGAGTTGTTTTTGCTTCACTGAGACCCAGATTGTAGCACAAAGAGAGCTAAGTCGAAGGCTTAAATAGCTTAATTGTGTAGCAAGTTAGAAGTTAAAGGGTCAGAGTAATGTTAAATAAATGAAGCTGTTTTGGAGAAAACCTGTAATGCTGCATTCCAGGTCTCCAAAGGCACAGTGCCATTTTTGTGTGTGTGAAATCAGTTTAAGGCCAAATACTGGTGTTTGCTGACTTCCAGAGCTTCCTTATGTTTTCAGTCTTTGCAAAGCAGCATAGCCAAGCACACGGTACCTAAATCTGGTGGGCTTCTTCTTAGATTTTGCTGGGAAGGTATTTAAATACATGTTGTTGTTTTGTTTTGTTTTTTGGTTTTGCTTTCTGTTCATAATCTGGCCCATTTTCTAAAAGCTTTAGGTTCTGGCAGTTGACCATGTACATTTTAAAAGATGTCTGAAGGGGCGCCTGGGTGGCGCAGTCGGTTAAGCGTCCGACTTCAGCCAGGTCACGATCTCACGGTCCGTGAGTTCGAGCCCCGCGTCGGGCTCTGGGCTGATGGCTCGGAGCCTGGAGCCTGTTTCCGATTCTGTGTCTCCCTCTCTCTCTGCCCCTCACCCACTCATGCTCTGTCTCTCTCTGTCCCAAAAATAAATAAACGTTGAAAAAAAAAAAAAAGATGTCTGAAAATTCTGACCCACATAAGGTGGGTGCCTTTTGAGAAATCACAGAAGCCTTTTAATATGGAGAAGGGTAGTATCTAGATGTGTGGGGTCAATCAACTCATTTGACAAATATTTATTGAGCTCCTACTGTGTGCCAGGCACTGTAGTAGGCACATGGTAAGAGGCCAGAAATCCTTGCTCTCATGGAAGTTCCATTCTACTGGGGAAAACAGAAACGTAAAATAAACAGGATGTTAGATGGTGGCAAGCGCTATAGAATTAAATAAGGCAAAGACGGTGCTAATTTTATTTTTTTAACGCTTATTTATTATTGAGAGACAGGGTGAGCTGGGGAGGGGCAGAGAGAGAGGGAGACACAGAATCTGAAGCAGGCTCCAGGCTCTGAGCTGTCAGCGCAGAGCCCAACACAGGGCTCGAACTCACAAACCGTGAGATCATGACCTAAGCCAAAGTTGGATGCTTACCCGACTGAGCCACCCAGGCGCCCCTAGACAGGGCCAGTTTTAAATAGAAAGGTCATAGAAGCCTCACTGAGAAGGTGGCATTTGAGTGGGGACCTAACGAGGGTATAAGAGAGTGCCGACGGGTATCAGGTAGAAGGGAATTCCAGGAAGGCTAACAAAAAGTGTTCTAGGAAAGTAAGATGATCAGTGTGTCTGTAAGCAGGGGAGAGAGAAATGAGAATTTATATCAAGTACGTTGTTGGAGACCTGGGAGAGGAAGTAGGTGGCAGATTGCATGGAATCTTGCAGACCATTGTGAGGACTTTTGTTTTTGTTCTGAATGAGATGGGAACTCTTTGGAGTTTTAAGCAGAGTAGTGGCATAATCTGACAGGTTTTCAGTGGATCATTCTGGCTCTTTTGTTTTAAGAAGCCTGAAGAGAGAAAGGGCAGAAAAGGGGGATAATTAATATAGGAGATTTTCACATTAATGCAAATAAGAAATGATGGTGCCTTGGGAAAGGCAGGTGGTGGCAGAAGTGGTGCTATTTGTTGGATTCTGGAAGCCTGTGGATTCAACCGCACTTTTAATGGATCGGATATGAGGTGGGAAGGGCGAGTCAACAATGATACCACGTTGTGGGGTGCCTGGCTGGCTCAGGCAGTGAAACGTCAGGCTCATCTCAGGGTGGTGGGTTTGAGTCCCACGTTGGGTGTAGAGATTGCTTAAAAATAAAATCTTAAAAAAAAAAAAAAGAAGAACAGTGATGCCAAGTGTTTTCACTGGAGCACCTGGAAGGACAGGGCTGCTATTTACCAGGAGACACTGTGGAGGATCAAGTTTTGGGGAAAAGATCAGGAGCTCCATTTTGGACATATTACGTCTTAGACATCTAAGAAAAGGTATCATTTGAATATACCAGTTTGGAGACGTCTGGGTTAGAGATACAAATTTGACAGTCGTCAATGACTAGACTCAAAGACAGTATTTAGAGCCGTGAGGCTCAATGAGAGGTCGGTGGACTGAGCTCTGGCACTGCCAGCATTCAGAGGTCAAGGACACAGGGATGAAGCCCCAGAGGAGGCTGGGAGAGGCAAGTGAAAGAGGAAGATCGATGGGAAGCCAAATGAAGAATACATTGCAGGCAAATGTGAGGAAAAACAAAAAGAGCTTTTGGAGGGTTACATTTATCTACCAAGTTCTGCCAAAGTGAGTAGGAAGAAACAGGAGTTAGTTAACTTGGTCCCTGCAGCAGCAGCCGTGCTTCCGTCATAAGCCAGTCATTTAGGCTGAACAGAGCTGAAGCAAATGCGGACGATGATGATTCATGTGACTGGAGGCTGCTGGAATCTCACTCCATTCACACAATTATAGACTCTTACTTTGGGAAAGACCAGGAAGGCAACCTAGTGTAGGCAACCTACAAAACCCCCACCACAAATACATCCAGTGATTTTTCTCAATTGTCGTCAATAACAGGTGACTTCAGATTTCTGAGAATAGTTTGTGCATCTTTGAATTCCTCTAATTAGCAGCTCCAATAAACACAGCCAAATCAGTAGCACGGTACATGAGTGAAGTGGATCATGATGCCCACATTGTATCGATGCATAACTGTCTTTAAAAATTGTTTTAATGTTTATTTATTTTGAGACAGACAGAGCGTGAGTGGGGGAGGGGCAGAGACAGAGGGAGACACAGAATTCGAAGCAGGCTCCAGGCTCCGTGCTGTCAGCACACTGCCGGATGCGGGGCTCCAACCCACGAACCGTGAGATCATGACCAAGCTAAAGTCAGAGGCTTAACCAACTGAGCCACCCAGGTGCCCTGATTCATAGCTTTCTGAAGTATGTTTCTGAATTTGCAGAGTTTTACCGCAATCCAAATGAACAGTCAAGTGGTCCACCATTTGCTTGATTTACATGCTCATTTTCCTCCGGAGTCGAGTTTTTGACTTTTCAAATGTCTGTTTCTTAGAAGCTGTGAGGGAGAAAATACACTTACCAGCTTTTTAAGGTATATGCTTAATGATGCTCTGGTAGAGGGGAAATAGAAAATTAAATAAAGATATCCAAATACTGTCATAGCATCAACCTTCTAATAAACGAGAGATCAGAAATCCTAGACGGCAGAGGTAGTGTCCTACTGCTTCGAGATGTAGGTGCCTGTCAGTAAGAGAAAGCCGTGCCCACGTTTCCAGAGTCACTATGAAATCACATTTCAAATGCTTTCAACAGGTGCCACAAGTTGAATGTCTCTTGGTATAGGAAGAGGGGCTGAGATGTTCCAAATAGTGCATAAAAATAACAAATGAACTGAAAGAACAAGCACAGTGAGGTCCTAAGAGGTGTAAAGAAAAAAAAAACAAAACCAGGTCGGTCTTCTCCACTAGCAGGGGTACCTCCCACCGTGCTGGAGGGACAGCCCTTTCCTAATTAGACTCAACGCATAGTTCCAGTCTGAAGTGTGACTAGCTGAAACCAGCCGCTTGAAGTAATTGAGTCCCTGCAGGGAGGGCAGAACAGGTGGTGGTTTCCTTCCCTCGCTGCCTGCCAATGGTTCCCCTACACAGGGTTACAGAGTTTGTGTTCCTACCTGGGGGCAGCACGGGGCAGTTACTAATGCACCTAGAATATGCAGTGCAAATCAGCACCACTGCGGTAAGCAGGAGGTAATTACATTTCACTTGTTTAATTAAGTTTTGCTTTCTGGTTGCCTTGGAGGAACTGTTAAGAAAGGGTGGTGTTGTTTTTTTTTTTTTCCTCCCCTCATTCCTTTTTTTCTTTTTCTCCCCTAGCTAGAAACTGAGCAATTCCACATTGTGCTAAAATGGATACACGGTGTTTGTGTTGGCTGAATTAAGCTCATATAATCATATATTTCCTCTCTTTTGTCTGTTTGCGCCACAATCTTAATATGTGGGATAGAAATTTCATTTAATGGAGACATAAGTTTTCTATTGTCTTAGGGCTTATTTAAAGCAGCTCATTCTCCATTAGAATGCTTTTCTGTACTTTAGTCACCAGCTCAGCCCTGATTCCATCATCGTTTTACACCATTTTCTTTAAAGGCCATGCATTTTCCATAAAAGTCCAAGTAGCTGATAAATTTGCGACATCTGCAAAGAAATCTCCTGCCTGTTTCTCCTAGGGTTTGCACACATACAAATTGTACATTAGGAATGCTATACCTTTCCTCAGAAGGCTACACCATCATTCACTCATTCTTTTAAAAATTACTTGTTGGGGAGCCTGAGTGGCTCAGTTAGTTAAGCATGCAACTCTTGTTTTGGCTCAGATCATCATCTTATGTTTTGTGAGATCGAGCCCTGCTTTGGGCTCTGCATTGACAACATGGAGCCTGCTCGGGATTCTCTCTCTCTCTCTCTCTCTCTCTCCCCCTCCCTCTCTCTCTCTCTCTCTCTGTCCTTCTCCCAGCTTGCGCTTGTGTCGCTCTCTCTCTCTCACAAATAAATAAATGAACATTTTTTAAAAAATTACCTGTGGACCTACTATGTAAAAGAATATGTGATATGCTCAGTAGGAGATTTACTCGTGGGTAAGATTACAGTGTAGTAAACCTAAAATATTTCTAAATTTTTATGCGTTGAATATTTCATCACAGAGGGGCTTCTCTCTTATACCTTCACGAGTATGGTAGTCACTGAGGCACGTCCTTTGGAACATACCTAAGCAAAGAAGAGTGAAAGCCTGTCATAGCACAGGAACTCTAGAAAAAGTGCATCCTGCCACTAAACACCCACACATTAATATCTAGATTAGTATTTGGCTTCTATCCTTGAGGTCAGGTCAGCATTTGAAACTTGTAGACTCTTTTGAGATATAATTAATTAGAAAGCGATGTGGTCAATTTCACTCTATCAGGAAAGCTCAGAATGACACCAATGTGTTGTTTTCTGAAGGCTGTCATCTTCTCGAAGCCCAGCTGGGCACTGACCTGGGAGGGACATGGCTTTTACTGCTGAGTTGTCTGATCCTTTTCTTTTGAGCCGGGCTTCCACTGTGCACACGTTAGTACTGTGGCTACAGGAGCCGTATCTAGTAATTCCCTTGGAAGAGTACGTCACTTGCAGGAATGATTCATGGGGAAAATGTATTGTTTATCCATCACACTCTCTGCCCCTACTAACTCTCCCTTACTCTTCCAAGCACTGAGGCCAAGAAAGGGCCCCCCGCTTTCCTATCCATGTGCATGGACCGAAATGCTTTGCACTGAATGTGGTGCCGGGTCTGGCAATTTCTCGCCCTCTTCCGCAGCCTGTCCTCCTCTGTGGCAGTCTCTACCAAGTTTCTAATGAAAGGCAGCTGACACTGCGTGTCTTAGGCACTAGAGAGCAAATAACACGGCTTGTTTACCTAGCAATCCGAATGCACTCATTTCCTCAGGTTAATATTATAGCCTTAACGTTGTTAAGTCCTGGCCATCTGCTAACATTGTGAAAGCCAGAAGGTCTTGCTCCTCAGAACTCCTCTCCTGACAGAATGTTGTAAAGACATATTTAGCAGATTAAATATGTCAGTGGTTTGTAGCGCTTGCTTTCAACCCGTGCATTTCAGAAACATCTTAAGAAATGATGTAGGGGCACCTGGGTGGCTCAGCCGGGTGAGCGTGCAACTCTCGATTTCAGCTCAGGTCATGATCCCAGGGTCATGGGATCAAGCCCCATGTTGAGCTCTGTGCCGAGCATGGAGCCTGCCTAAGATTCTCATTCCCTCTGCCCCTTCCCCATCCCTAAAATAACAAAAACAAAACAGAAAACAACAACAAGAAAAGAAAACAAGAAAAGAAAGGAAAAAAGAAAAACAAAAAGAAAAGGTGTGGTGAAATGTTGCAGTAATCACAGCTCTTCATTGCAACACCCAGAATGTTTAAGGTGCAGGCCCTCCTTTATTAGCTTATAACACATAACTTGAAACTTCAGTAAGGTAGAGTAGAGGGGAAAGATTCCAAGATGGATAAAATAAAGCTGAGGGAAATTAAAACGCCTTGCCCAGTGTGACTAAGCGGGTCAGGAATAGAACCTGACTCCTAATAGAACACATTTTTGTGTGGGTGGCACAAAAGAACGAGACATGTTAACAATCAGAAAGAACTCAAGTTCAGCCATAAAGCATATTTGTACACACTGTTGCATATTGTGTTCGAATGACTTATTTTTGCCTCAGTCTGTTCCAGTGCACATTCCTGCAGAGGTAGGTATTTGTTTGGAGGTCATTTTTTTTTTTTCCCCTCCGGCAGCATACAAGAATCAGAGTTTCCAGATAGTGAGCTGAGGTGGGGGTAGGGATGATGGGCTCCACACGTTGTGACCAATCCTGCAACAGCTGGCAACATCTTGGTTTGTGAGGGGACTTTACAGAGGTTATGGACCAGGCTTAGCACCTCCAGCCAGTTAACCTGGGGATGAATAGTTGCTGAGGCAACTATTGGGGATGAGATAGCTCAGGCGGGAGACACTCAGGCACATGTGGCCACAGCTCCAGTTATAGGGCCTAGGGAGGTGCCCTGGTCCTTATTTGAATTATAATTCTAACCAACGCTTATTTCAGAGGAATTTCCCTACATTAATCCAATTTTTCCTCACAAAAGCCCCAAGAAGGAGGTATTTTACTACATGAGTGTCACAGTTCTTTTATGAGGGCACAACGGGCTTAGGGAGACTGTGGCATGTTCTGGGTTCTACGACTGGTAAGTAAAGATCACAGGACATATGTTCATGTCTTGACTCCAAAATGGCTGCTCTTTTAATGGTACTGGTCACTTTGACGCCTCAAAGTGGTCCCTGTGGCCACATGAGGCTCCCTCCACACCTGCAGAGCCAAAGTACAGAATCAAAGGAATTTCCCTTGTGCTCAGGGGGTGTGTAAAATGTCAGGACCCCGTTCTGCCTTTCCTTTCCTACGGAGCCATCTTGGCTCTCCCTTGGGTGAATGCACATCATCCGTGTGGGGTCATCTGCCTTGAGGCATAATGGACACCAGACTTCCTTTTAAGGTGCTATGTATGATTCATTAATAGTTTGATTTTTTTTTGCAAGATACATGAACATTTTTTGATTGAGAAATATTTTAGAAATGCTGAACATATTATTATGAAATAACAATGACTAATATTGCTGTTAAATTATTGGAATTATAATGGCTTTAACTTTTTTTTTTTTTGATTCAGTGTACTTATGTTGATCTGTTTTATCTTGCCTTTTAAATGACTTGTTGGCCATTTAACATTAACAACATTAACAATGTTGTTCTGTCTTATGGATCTTAGTTCCTCCTTCTAGCAGCTATAGGAAGTATACTGAAAACATACCTGAGTTAGACATGGTATTTTGGAGAACTTTTTTAGTGACGTGTAATAAAAGAATTACAACTGGTTAAAGAAGTAACAATACAACTAATCTGAGGGTGAATAAAGTACTTGAGAAATAAATCATTTGTGTAGATATTATAATATCGTGTATACTCAGCTCATTCAGATACGTGAACTAGAATAGAAATTCCTAAACTTTTCTCCCCCTAATTCCTGGGGAAGCAGTTTACTACTAGATAAGACTGTAATGATTACTATTAAACCTATCTGAATAGAGACCAATAAACACATAGATGCAAAATAAGCATAAACTCTTTTTTTTTAATTTTTTAATCTTTATTTTTGAGAGGAAAAGAGACAGAGCATGAGCAGGGGAGGAGCAGAGAGAGAGAGAGAGAGAGAGAGAGAGAGAGAGACAGAATCCAAAGCAGGCTCTAGGCTCTGACCTGTCAGCACAGAGCCCGACACGGGGCTTGAACTCACGAACCATGAGATCATCGCCTGAACTGAAGTCAGATGCCTAACCAACTGAGCCACCCAGGTGCCCCAGCATAAATTCTTTGGTTTATTAATAGCTGATAGGATTGAAAAGAAGCCAGAAAATGCAAGAAGGTGATATTATAGTACACCATAAAAATATGGTCCTTGCAACCAGTGGATCTAAAAACTTGTCATCTCTCGGGTGGCAAATGAAGCAGAGCATTAAATTAGAGAAAAATGAAAATTTTTAAAAAATGGTGACCGGAAGGGAAAAATAAAAAGAAGCAAAATGAGCAGTAATCAAAATCCTGGGGGAAGTGTTTTTACTTTGATTTCTGTGAATTTTACTTATGCAGTAGGTAATGCTAATTGAAGGTTAAGTTAAATCTATCTCTGAGCACATTAAAAATTACTTAAAATCAGCAACTTTAGAAAAGTAAAGACCTGAATTTGTGACTGAACTCTGTTTTACCGTAAGACCCTCTATATAACTTTTAACCAACTCAAGTCTAAATTTCGTACTTTTAGTGACACTTATTTCCAGATCAGCAGTGCTCAAACTTTAGTGCGTGTCAGAATGTCTCAGGATGCTTGTGAAAAGTGGAAATTTCTGGGTACCGTCTCTAGATATTCTGGTTCAGTCGACGTTGGGTGGATCCTAGCAAATGCAAGGACTTCAGACCACCTTTTGAAAACTCTAATATTGAGAATAACAAGCCAGGAGGGAAATGGCTCTTTAAGTCAGAGAATGCCATCAGTTTTTGTGAACTCTGACCCGATCAAATGTAAATTTTAAAATTTAAATTTTTTTTAAGTTTATTTATTTTTGAGAGACAGAGCGTGAGCAGGGAAGGGGCAGAGAGAGAAGGAGACACAGAATCTGAAGCAGGCTCCAGGCTCCTTGCTGTCAGCACAGAGCCCGACGCGGGGCTCGAACCCACAAACTGCAAGATAATGACCTGAGCCGAAGTTGGCCGCTTAACCGACTCAGCCACCCAGGCGCCCCTAAAATTTTTGTTCATGGTGACAGATTGGAAATAAGACATAGTCCATGTTGGTGAAAAAAAAAAAGAATTATAAAGTTGCCTGATTAGACAACTTGGTTGCTTGTAACCAAACGATTTTGAACATATAGCCTTTCGAAAGAGTGACCTAATCCAACTCTTCATTTCATAGATGAGCAGTACGAGGCTCAGGCAGTTGAAGTCACTTGTAAAATTTCCCATAGCTCACTAGTGACCATGCGAGGTTATTTTGTCGTACTTCTTTTTTAAATTCTCTCACGATCGTTTAGTGCTATTAAAGGGACTAAGGGTGAGCCAAGTACCCCATAAGCTGGTATCTTTGCTTTACACAGAAGAAGAAGGTTACAGACTTGTGAACACATAAATACAAACAGCTAACAGAAGCAATTGTGTGGTTACAACAATATAATGTGTCTTGTCCTTCGTTTAAAAAAAAAAAAATGCCATGAACCAGCGGATGGGGTAATGGTGCTAGGTTGTTGAAGGCATAAAATTAGAAATGAATTATGAGGCTCTAGGATGCTTTAACTTGATTTTTCCTTCTGAAGGATATTCAGTTTTGCTTGGGTTTTTCAAAACTGCCCTCTCCCCAGAAAGCCTTCTAAGAATAAATAGCTTCTTACTTGATCTGTCTCCTGTACCAAATCAACTGGGAGTTTTTAGGATTTGGGGGGTGGGGGGAGCTGCCAAATGACTAACAGTGTTTGAGGCAAATAGATTTTTTTTTTCTTTCTCTCACATCACAGCATTTCTGTGCAAAGATAGGTCATTGCTGGTAGTAATTTAGCGATTCAGTAACATCAAGGCTCGGGGTCAGTATCTCTGTAATTCTCTTGTCCTTTCTCTCGTGGTCTCACGCTCAGGTTCACATTGGCATTCAGAGCGGGGTGAGGGGATGGACGAAGGAGAAGAGGGTTGAGAAGAGGTGGTGTGGTGTCTGTCTCTCTGACTTCTAGGCGTTCTCTCTGCTTTCTTCTACCACCGTCTCTCTGGACTCTGCTGCTTTGCCCCCCTCTGCCCACACACCACACAGAGTGACCACAGGCCCAGACATACCCACAGTCAGAATCTGCACTTCGGGGGAGGCCTCCGACTGACAGGCCTTTAGCAATGTGGCACAGGTGTCCTAGGCGTATAGAGTGTTCTGTTGTACAACCTTTCTTCTCTGCGGATGTCCAGCAACCCCTCTTCCCTGCTTCCTTAAAGGAATGACTGAATCTGGACATGACATACTTATTATTATTATTAATCAGAAGTCAGTATCTCGAAAGCACGTCCTAGGGTTTTCTTCGGGTAACCTTTATATCGAACCACAAAAAAAGATTAAAGACACCTTCCGTTTGGACTCAGGCCCTGTCGTTCACGTTCAGATTGTTCTGGAAAAGAGGTGCTGCCACCTTTACTGAGAGGAGTCACGGTCTTCCAAGCAGGAAACTGGTTTGACAACAGTACCCTGATGTGTCAGGTAGGCTGGCGGCCACCCTTGGCATCAGAGCTTGGCTCTCTCCTTGGCTTCTCACTCTTGCGTGTGTGTCGGGGGAATCTTGTGAGTCACGGTTGCCCTTTCCAGACTGATGGAGTCTGAAGGAGCCTCTAGATTGTTGCATAAAATGGATTTTGCCAACAGTTGTCTTCGGCATACCCAAAGCAGAAGGGCAAGCCGGTTCATAAGTGGGAATTCGAGACAGACAACTGAAGTGAGAGACACCTCTGTGCGTAAATGCTTCCAGATGGAGGCCAGTTTTTCACCTCGCTCCCCACAGTTCTCATTTTAAAGCGTCGTCGGGATGGTAGCACCGGAGCAAAGCGTATTGGAATCGTTTGCACCCGCCCGCCTTGCGAGCAAGGCCGACTTACAGTTGCGGGGAAAACACTGTCTAAAAAATCAATCTTAATTCCCTGTAGTCTATCAACACGTGCTTCTCAGAAGAAGAAAAAGGAGAAACATCTGAGGGAGACAGGGCTGAGTTGGTGGAACATCTTGAAGGGGCCTGGGCTCCTCTTAGAAAATTAAAAAGACATGTGGGTAGCCATTAGGAAGAGTCTGTGGTTGTAAAGCAGACTAACATAAAGGGGGAACTTCAAGATACAAGTTTAAAGCAACACCCCGCAATGGTTTGGACCATAAGGTCATCAGGATTGTTTTCACCCTTCGAAAGGGCTCTGCACAGAGTTACAAATCGGGGTTTTTTTGTTTTTTTTTTTTGTTTTTTGTTTTTTGTTTTTTTCAAAAAAAGTCACTGGGCCAACAGAAAATGCCATTTGGCCTATAAAATATTCTTTGCTCCTACTGGCAGGCCCTCCTCCTGTTTCCTACCAGCCATCCTCCCCTCCTTCCACAGCTTCCTGTACAAAAGGCTAAGATACCAACATCTGCCTGAAGGAAAAGCACACGCATTGCAACCAAGTAAATAAATAAGAAGGAACGAAAGTCTGAGTACTCCATGTGGCTCTTATTCTCACTGGCTGATTCCCATTAGTCCTCTCCTTATTGTTATAATTTCTTTTAGGCGCTAGACACATGGGCCTCAGCTCGTGGGTGATTTGGGATCTCCTGAGAGTGGCTGGAATGAAGCATATAGAGAATCTTTGAAACTTAACTTCTAAGCGCCCCGGATTAGACCACCGTATTCTTGGGCTTAGATGTTCGCTCAGGGAATGATGCTGGTCGGTGGTGATGCCTGGTCCGCGGCCCAGCCATGTGGAGGGGGATGAGGGATGAACGTGACATCCCTCTTTAGAGAAGGCCTCTCTGCAAATCGGAGCTAATGGGGCCCTAATGAGAATGTTCATCTCCCAGTTTCTCTGTGCCAGGGCAGTGGATAACAACAGGATGTGGGTTTCAGACACGTGCAAATTTCTTCAAAGCTGCCTCTTTCAGTTTCATTCTTCTGTAAGACACTAGAAAATATAATCCATATATTCGAAACAAACTTTTTTTCTTGCTACTAATGTGCTTTTGGTCGTGGTTCTATCCCACGTCAGGACTGGATTCCATTCACATTTCTGTAAGCCACTCGGGTGACTGAGTCAATACCAACATGTGTTTAATTGGTACAATATGGAGATGAAAACACGGGATATTTACGAAGTAGGCGGATTACCGTGTACAGTACCCAAGTTTCACTTTCTGTAAATGTGAAAATAGATTGTATTTATCATCCATTAAGAGCGTCCCCAAGGCCTCAGTGCTGCCCTACTCTGGACTTAGTTGATGGTTTTAATGAATGGGAACAAAAGATGTCAAAAACCACAAGCTTGTTGTTATAAAAATTGAAGACATTCAGCTCTCGATTAACTTTTCTTAAAAAATGTTATGAAAATTACATTACGAAATTAGGATCGAATAGACAGATGTGCATACATTTTTATTAGAGATGAGAAATTAGAGACTGGAGAAGAAGAGAGGGAATCGACTTCCATTCTGCATATCTTCTGTTGTTATTCCAGTGCCCGCCCTTGGCTCCTTATCCCAGTCCATTTTGTTCCTTTCTGTTACTCGCTGTCTTTCCTGTCCCACATCGGTCTCTCCTTCCTTTCCTCCCCTAAGGACCTCCTTAGGGTCTTAGGGTCTTTCCTTAGGGTCTTTCCTAAGACCTCCCAGATCCAAAGTGAAGACAGAACACAAAAGATGGCCAGGATCGGTGAACAGAGAAATATGACAGGGTTTTGTTTTTTTTTTTTTTTATCTCAAGTTTTGAGTTGTGTTTGCACTTGAAATATCCACACGATAAAAAGGAGGTTGCCATTTTCATTCATATTGTCTTGAAAACGCAAAGGCTCTTCTAGCTTTTCTCCATAATGAAGACTTTGTTGGATTGTGGGCTCTGTAGTTATGCTCCCTGAACGAATACCTTGAAAGGGAAACAATTCCAAGTCGTGTATCAAAAATTCAATTTGACATGTATTTACTAAATGCCTCCCATGCCTGTGCATTTTGTTTACTCATTATAATAACAAGATAGAGTGGGTTCGTATTCTGTGCCAGCACTATACTCTGTTAAAAATCCAAAATGGAATAAAATACAAGATTCCTACTTTCAAGAATTTACAGCCTAATGGAGACAAAAGGATAAAAAGACCAGTTGCAGGGTGACGAGAGCGTCTTCTAATGGTACAGAGAACTGTGATTTTGAAAAGATGATGCAAACCAGTTATCTCTTGCTTAATGGAATAGACAGGCTACAGGAAATTTGGCAATAAAGCAAAGTTTCTATAAATTGAAACATTTTCCTACAACTCCACTCTAAAATTGGAAACATTTTCCCACAGACAAGCCTCCCAGAATGCTGACTGCAAAACTCGGGATCACAGAAAATACTATATGGTATCTATGTTTGGCCTGCTGAAAATTGTGTCTTTGCAAGGTATTCCCAGCTTTCTTTTGTAGTTCCCATCCTGACACACACTGTTTTCTTCTTGTAGTACTTTTCCAATTCTGGGATGGCCCCTGCCTTGGGACCAGAAATATTCCTTTCTTTCTCACTAGGATCTGCTCTGTCTTCACACACAGCCAGTGGAGCTCAGTTTGCTTCCCTCCTTTCTGTTGAGATATTTATGGCAGTTAATAGAGTCAAACAAGATGTATTCCAGCCCGATGTGCTTCTGAGGTTGCCGATGGGTAAGATAAGTGACTTCCTATCTCCATCTGTCTAGCTCAGGAACAAACTTAGGGTGAGGAATGCCTGCTTTGGCCATTCATTCAAGAAATATGTATTGACTGCCTACCATGTACATTCAGAACACGGTTTCTAACCTCATGAGCCTATCACGTCACATGGAAAGATGCATTAAATACTTACCTGTTTGTAATTGTGGTAAGTGCTACCGAGGACACGTATGGCAGTGACCATAGATACGCTTTTATGGGAACTGATTTTGTCTGGAACATGAACAGAGATCAGGAAACGCTGCCCTGAGGAGGTGATGTTTAAGCTGAGGTATGAAGGATACATAGGAATTCCTCCAGGCAGAGGGAAGAGCAAAGGTTTGGGGGCAGGAAGAAACATTTAGAGTTCGGTGTGGCCAAAGTGAAGGGAGTGAAAACGACAGAGTGAAACAAGAAGGAATGGGGTTTGGCTCCTGGGCTCTGGAATCAGATTTCCTAGTTAGAATCCTGGTCTCACAGCTGTTTCCCTTAGAAATACCTTGGGCTCCAAATAACAGAAAGCCTGCCTTGGTGAGGTTAATGTATAAAGCACAGCATATTGTCGCCACGAAACAAAAAGGCTGAGAAGAAGCAGTCCGGGGTTGCTGAAGGTTTGATGAGTTCCTCACAGGTCCTGGCCCTTTGCCTCTGCTGCTCTGCTTTCTGAGTTTGTTGCTTTGCCATTTCTGGGTCTTGAAGTGGCCTTGGGCAGGATGGCCCCGTTGGAGGCAGGAGGAAGGGGAAAGATGTGTAATGCCAGGTCCTCTCCTCAGAAAAGCTAAAAGCTCAGAAGTCATCTGGGGAACTTCTGCCTACACACCATTGGTCAGAGCACAACCCAAATGGTAAGGAAAGCAGGAGAGTGAGAAC